>NW_015554139.1:2554364-2566931 GCF_001515605.1 Sinocyclocheilus anshuiensis
ACAATTTGAGTTGAATTACTGAAATAAATGAACTTTTCCACGACATTCTAATTTATTGAGATGCACCTGTATGTCCCCACTGGATGCAACAAATGCCTCGTTTATAATGGGTTTTAATGTTTTTGAATCGTCGCTCCGGCCGGACAGGGCATCACAGTATGGTAGGGGCGTAACATTTCCGTCACACGCTTGAGGTATTCGGCCAATCATAACGCACTGGATAGCTGGCCAATCACAGCACACCTTGCTTTTCAGACCGATGAGCTTTGTAAAAATCGACGCATTTCAGAAAGGCGGGGCATAGAGGAGAAACAATAATGTACAGTATGTGGAAAATAATGTGTTTTTTTAACCTTAAACCGCATAAACACATTTCATTACACCAAATACACAAAATAATGTTCTTTTTAGCAACATCATATGACCCTTTTAAGCTTGTTCACAGAGAAGACGACAGAGGAACAGCTCAAGCATTTAAAGAGGCAGACGACAAAACTGCAGTGTGCACTTATAATAAGCAGCACAATATCATCTGTTGGTGTGGACATTAATATTCATTATAATTCTTGATGTGATGGGGCCTTTGAATACTTTAGAGCACAGTAGAAACAGTAGAAAAATAAAACTTTTCTAATACTTAAAAAAAAAACTCTTCTAGCGCTAGCAATCACAATACTTTTCCATGATCAAGGAGCATATACATTCCTGTATAAAAATACAGTAACAGACTTACAAGACAGCATTTGTAAAGCCTTTAATTGCAAGAAGTAAAAACAATTACGCATATGAGATAAAGGGTTGTAAAGCATTTCACAAAAAAAAGCCAATATCTTTTTACAGAAATGCAAATATTCCATAACTTTGTGAATTTCAAATAGCATGCTGATGATGCAGCAATAATGTGTGAGGTACTTTAAACTGTGTGCATATGTGCCATCTCAATCTGTATACATTTGGCACAAATACTGTCATTCCTTATAAAATTTCTTCTGGTAATTCAGTTCCAAGATGCAAAATCCAATAAAGTCGCCATCATCTCATCATTGTACATCATCTCAATATGTGCATTACAAGCATAAATATATTACTCTAAAATAACAGTGTGTTTCCAGGGCCATGAAAGAATATTATTAATTATTTTCAAGCTACATTTATTGCAAGCAAAAGAAGGTTTAAGTTGTGTTGAATGTTTCATAGTGTAAATTCCCACAAATGCTGGTTAGGAAATTAGAAGTCTTGAAAGCTGAAGTGTGTAATTTTGCACCACTAGCAACAATTACACACTATTTATGCTTTCCAAAATATCACCCATTAATAGTTCATTAAAGCTACATTTAGGCATTTTTATACCTGAAATGTACTCGGCCACAACAAATAACTAGGTTTGAATGGAGCAGTTATGTGCTCAAAGACACAGTGGTGACATGGTGATCACAGTAACCCTTCATGGATCACTCCTAGCAGGAGAAAGCGAGTGGTGTATGCAATGTAAATGTGCGGTCACATTTACCATTGTTCAGCGAATTTTCAGTCGAAATCCAACAGGAATCTATGCGTTTGGGAATTCCACGTGAGCGCAAAGAATTTCCTCACACAGATTCTGCCATGGGTTCAAGGTCAGTGTTGCCAGGGTTCCCGCCCAATTAGGTGGTTTTGAATTTGATTGTACGGGTAAAAATTGGTTTGGAAAAAATTTGGGCTGGTTTGGGGTCAGTTTGGCGGTTTTCAAACATCTAAATAGTATAGGCTAATTGGTTAACAAACAAAACCCAAGTGTGCATGTACTGCATCCTATCAGTCATCATGACTATACTAAGCTCACACGCCCACTGCAGATTCGGCTGATGTTGCCTGCCTCATTTTTGGCCAATCACTAGGGATCAGCAGTCAGATGTGATGATTCATGAGTTATTGGGTTTTAACACGATAAGGGATCAGATTTTGAATGTATAGCTGTATATTCACGTGATCCCACAATGCCAGAGTGGCCTAAATATAAGTTAAATGATAAAGAGTGGGAGAGTGACTCAACTCTTAAGTGTGAATTACACCTGTGGAGGACGATGACATGAAGGTTTTAATATCATTGTAACTCTGAAATCAGAGCACAGTTGAATAATTTAATCAAAATCAAAACTGAATATGGGACTGTGCCAAGTCTGCATTATGTTCTACAGTATGTACTTAACGAAAGACTTCCTCTAGTTCTGTTTGAAGGTAAAGTGTGACACGAAGGTAAGCGCACTACTGTTGTTGTTCATTTGTTATGGTCGGATTATCGTACAGTATGTATCGATGATTGACATTGCCCATTGATTTGCTAATTCCGATCACTTATATTGGGCACTTTTTGAATTTAAATTGGCTTAATCTGACTGTTGACTTTGAGGTTATCGGTTAATTTCTTGATTGCTGTTTTGACATAGTGTCTGCCTGCATATTTTAGTCATAGGGACAGTCATGGCCTAATGGTTAGAAAGCAGACTTGTAACCCAAAGGTTGCGGGGTTTGAGTCTCTGTACAGGCAGGGATGCTCTCCTCCACCCTCGATACCACGACTGAGATGAGACCCTGGAGCAAGGCACCGAACCCCCAACTGCTCCCTGGGCGCCACAGCAAAAATGGCTGCCCACTGCTCCAGGTGTGTATTCATAGTGTGTGTGTGTGTGTGCACAAGGATGGGTTAAATGCAGAGCACAAATTCTGAGTATGGGACACCATCACAAGGATGGGTTAAATGCAGAGCACAAATTCTGAGTATGAGACACCATACTTGGCTACACTTCACTTCATATTTGGTAATTCTCTTTAATGTATTTGCCCTGATTTTATCTTTTTTTTTCTGTGAGATGTATCTATTTTTATAGTATTTTGTTATAAGGAGTTGGACCTTATCAACACCTTGATTGACATGGCAATAACATTCTATCACATTATTTTGACAGTTAACGTTTTGGATGGTTTTTCTGTGAGTGGGCGGGTTTTGGTGAGCTTTTGGGCTGGAAATCGTCCATCCAATCTGGCAACACTGTTGGTGGTCACGGAAATTCACCGCGTTGAGCACAAGAAAGATGCTTTGTTTGAAAATCTGCGTGGGGAATATTCACCCTCACACTAAACTTGCGATCAACGTACGAGCTGACGCAGTCATTTGTAACTTGAATGTGCGAGGCTTCCGGTGTCATTCTCTTCCAGTCATTTTTAGCAACAAAACTGCTTGTTATACTGCTTGATATTGCAAACAGGTATTCTTAATATTATTTTAATGTACTGTCATGATTATAAAAAAAAAAACACTGGTTTGACAAAATTCTAAAGATGGCTGCACACTTGTTTCTCTGACACATAAGACCCCGATCAGACAGAACACGTTTTTCAGGTTTTAAAACGCAAGGCACACTGCACTGCCTTTTTTTGGTTTACTTTTTGTAATTCTGAAAAGAGCAGTGTGCTGTGGGTTTATGTTGTTAGGCAACCACCGAATCAGCTGTCCTGTCAGTCTAATCAAGGATTATAGCGTGAACGCTCTAATATCTTTGGTTTGCTGTTAAGTAAACTGTCATATTAGCGGAAACGTATAAAAAAAAATACAACTTCGGGTAACCTGCGACAGCCACCACAAGTTTCTCCTCCATCTTTGCAGTCTCCGGACGTTCCAAGCAACTGTAAACTACCATCACCACAATGCAAGGCCCGCCTCTCCATTCATTCGATTGGACTATCAAAAAAAAAAAAAGTTTTCTCAACTTCAGGTGCTCAGAGCACTCCTACAAAAACACGAGGTGCCTGGGGCGCCTAAACAGTGCGCAAAACGCTCACAATCAATAGAAAACTATTAAAAAAGGCGCCTCGCACTGCAAAAAAAAACGCATTCTGTCTGATTGGAGCCTAAGGCAGTTATTTACCTACAGCAGCTAATGAATCAGAAATCTTACACATTCACAGAAAATAGCTTACTTAACCATTGGAAAATAAGGTGGATTGCAAGGACTACATTTCCCCTGTGAAATATTATCAAGCAATGGTAAATGTGACCACACTTTAACATGCTCTGGAAACGCTGTGATAATGCTCATGAGCCCTTGTGAATTTCCTGGGCTCACTCTATGCAAAGCAGGCCTTTCATTGGGATTTCACACACCCACAATCACACACTTCTACAATTACTATTTGAGATCTTCAGAAACATATAAAACCCTAATGTTCAGAAGTGATGGTTTCTGTCAAGCAAAATTTTGACTGCCCAGCGACTAAAATTGGAATAAAAGAAAATATAAACAGATTCAAGGGGAAAGAAACCTGAAGAAGTAAAGAGGAGGATGACGGAGTGTTTACTCTGAGGTACTGTAAAACTATGTGTGAAAGTCAATATATTACTTCTGAAATGTTTCAGTGTTTTGTAAAAGTGCACTGCAATACAAGTAAGGGGATATAAATAATGTATTGGAGCTCTATTGTGTTTCTCTGAGCTTGACTTGTTTGTACATTTACCACTGATACTTTCAGGTGCAATAATATCTAGGAAATCAGAAGGGCCCAATCATAGGATCTGTGTGTTGAGAGTCTGTCCTCGAGTGGCTGCAAAGATCAAGGTGGTAGGATCTGAACCAGAGCTTCACGAGTACTCGGTCCCAACTTGTCCGGAAATTTCACTGAGAACTCCAGCACCATGTCTCCTCTCTTTTCAGGATATTTGGACAGTGGCAGTCCTTCTCCCACTATCCTCTTCTTCATACCGGGTTTGATGACATCACGTGATGTCACTGTGACAGTTCTACCATCCAAGGTGGGAGCGCTGATGGTGCAGCCGCATAGAGCCTGAGTAAATGATGGTGAAGAGAGATTAACATGACTTACTTTTGCCTTCACTCCTCTTATTTTAAATCTTCTTTCATTTTTCTCATTTATTTACTGTACAGTAATTTGAAATGTTAAAAAATGTGTATTAGTAAATGTAGAAATAAACATTAACCTTATTTACCCCAAGGCTACATGAATAACCAAAATCACTATACAAGGCTCGAAATTGCGACCATTTTGGTCGCATATGCTCCCGAAATTGAATCTGTGCGACCTCAAAATATATTTGGGAGCATTTGTGCGAGTGCATATAATTGTTGTCGTGCGACCTGTTTTATATTGGAAAAGATTAATTTCTGTCACTGCTGTGAACTGACCACCACACAGAATATGAATATTAAAAATTTTAGGAGTCAGCTGTCCACTGTAGTCCTTAAGATATCAGCACAGTAACACTCTTTTTTTCAAATTATTGTTATCGATAAAATCCCAGAAAATATCGAGATATAATTTTTTGTCAATATCGCACACCCCTAGCTGCCAGCCGTTTGGTGCAACTGGCAGAGCTGAATGTAAAATTTAACACCGCATACACCATCCTAACCCTCGGCAAAGAAGAGCTTAACTTTAGGTTATTTACAAAAGAAATCTGTCAGTGTTCTTTTCATTTTCTCTCTTCTTCAGCCACTTTTTTCTCGCGGTAGTTAGCGGAAAGCAGTGACTGAGAGATTGACAGCTAATATTAACCAATACAAAATCTGCATTAAAGTTAAGAATGTAAGGATAAAATCTGTTAATATATAATTTGTAGTTGTGGTGCTCCTAAATTTTTGGTGAGTGCTCCTAAATTTTTGCTGGTGCTCCTAACTTTTTGAAGTTGGGAGCACCAGTGCTACCAAGTAAAAAAGTTAATTTCGAGCCCTGCTATACCAGGATATCTGCAGGATTTTTAAGCTCAAATTTAAGACTTTTTAAGACCTGCACAAATAAAATTAATACCATATGAGCGCGATAGGGCAATGTCTATTTTAACATCTTAAACTGTAAAAAACATGATTTACAGTTCAGATACAGGTTTTCACAAAAACAAAGTTTTATAAAATGATCAAATTCACATTTCAGCCTTTAAACCATTTTTAAGAAAATGGATGAGTCAAAAGTATTGAAAATTATATTAATGTAAACAATTATTTTCAATAAATTATTATATTAATTAAATAACATTCATATACATATATAACATATACATATCTTCTTGTCGATCCACCAGTTCACATTTACAACTCTGCCTGTTTGCAGCATAAATACACAGGTTGATTTTCACATTGGTCTGAATAATTGCAGTTGGATTTGGATTATGCGTCCACATATGGAAAACGCAACTGAAAACACAATTTGCAATTCCTTTTGAAAATAGTCTGGAATATCCTTCCATAACAAAACAGCAGGGCTTATTGAAAATAAACAGAAACACAAACACAGTAAACCTAGAGTTAAAAAAAAATAAAAGTTGTGTTTTAAATGTGCAAATATCAATTTTTGTTTTAAGAATTGTTTTTTTTTAATTAAATTAAACTTTTTCCCCCCAAAATCATGCAGCTTTAATTTAACCTTTGTATTCTCATGTTACTTCACTTGCATAAAGATGTACTTTCCTAGGAACAAATTTAGCTTTCAAAATTACCCATTACTGTAGTTGTTGAACATTTTTTAAAAGCTTAACAAAAGTTCACTGGTGTATATTACTGGACGTTAAGTAACTATCTCAGCAGCAGACACTAGACACTCACCTCTCGGAGGGATATCCTTGCAGGATAGATGATGTCAGAGCCGTCTCTCTGAAAAACTGAGTGAACCTTGTCCTTAACCACAAACACTATGTCGGCAGGGATGTTGGTTGGCGTCTCATCTCCCTCTTTGGGAAAGGTAATCTTTGTCCCCTCCTTCCAGCCACGTTTGATGTCCACGGTGAGGATCTTGTCTTCGGTGTGCACCGTGCAGCCGTCCGGGTTCAGCCTCTTGCGAGAGATCTTCATCTTTTTTGTGCAACCAGAGAACACATCTTCCAGACTCACCTTGAGCTCGTGCACTACTGGGGGATCTTTCTTCTTTTCTCGGCTCCCATGCACACCGCCTACCCGAGACTTGAAAGATCTGGGAAATCCACCCATTCCTCCCATTCCGAAGGCCGCAAAGGGGTCGTCAATGTCTATGTCATTATCAGTGCCCCCAGCAGATGCAAAAAACTGATCGAATGGGCTACGGCCACCAAAGAACTCTGCAAACATGGCGTGAGGATCGCCGTGAAAAGTATAGCTAGGGCCATTGGTGCCGCCTCCAGCGTGTCCCTTAAGCCCTGAGGGAGAAAGAAATTATGTTTACAGAAAAACAGCAAGTCAACATTAGGGAAAATATAAGAAATAGCATATAGAAAGAGCAGAACCAGCTCACAGGAATGACCAGGTCACATGGTACAGTTTGAATTCTTAATCTGGAGTTCAGAGGGGGTTTCATAAAGTTCCTCGTCGATTCCACCCTACACACTCCTGTGTCTGCAGCATTCAGAGAAAACGCAAACGGTCACCAAAGGTCATCAGGCTTCACTCAAACTGTGCGTTCAAACCGCCACCATCGAGAGCATCAAAAATCGCTCTGGCCGCCCTACCAACACTGTAGAAAGATTTGTGGATGCTCTGACGCAGATCGAATGCTTATTTTGTACTTAAAGGGGTCGCAAAGCAAACACGCTTGTTGATCTTGTGCAGACTGACCACAAGGAGGGTAACGTAAAGTTAACCTCATTAAATATTGTTGTGGACGAAGTATTAAGATCCTTTACCTCATAATGTATAAAGCACTAATACCACACTGTAAAAATACTCTTGATATAAGTAAAAGTCCTGCATTGAAAATGTTACTTAAGTAAGTATAATCAGGTATAAACATTATTTAATGTAAGTATAATCAGGAAAATTGATTTAAAGGTTTAAAAGTGAACTGGGACTATAACGTTAATGCACATCAGCAACTCACCAGGAACACCAACAATCTCAGACACCTTGGTCCACGCATCATTTTTTTAAATTTATGTCCCTGTACGCAAACAGGGACACGTCATAGATTATTGGGAAACCCGCCACAGCAATAATCAACCTCTCCTCCATTTTACTTGGGAACTAATGTGGTCGGAACCAAAGTTTACAGGACTGCATTCTCTGGAATCCTCTCAAGCATTGGACTGCTACCAGAACCGCGTCATAGCTCATTACCATAAAGTTGACCTGATTTCAACTCTCCTCGACGCCCTCAACGTCCAAGTCGCGCCGCTGCTCGACGCCGGCTCACATTGAAAATGAATGACTTTCGGCCACTTTGACGCTCTCGACGGCGGCGGTGTGAATGCACGGAAACAGAGACGCTAAAGCTTAACTGTATGAGCTACTGTGGGAGCTCACTTAATCAACACATGCCTCACTCAAGACTAGGGTTGCAAAGGGGTGGAAAATTTCCAGAAACTTTCCAAAAATCCCTGGAATATTCCACAAAAAAAAAAAAAATCTGGAAAGTTTCCCAAATTTACTGGAAATTTTCCACCTTTTTGCAACCCTACTCAAGACCCCGATATACTTCAAGCGAAATCAAAGAGCGAATGGGTGTGATGTCATTTCGAACAAACTGTGGCCAAAACAATGTTTGCTTGGAGTGGTGGTATCCAGCTTGCCAAAGCAAACATTCTGGAAAACTCCGCACTTTCTGGAAAACCCTTTCAGACTGCCACTGGCACATGATGATTACAAAATGAGTGGGTGTTGGAAATCTTTTCAGGCTCATTTCTTAAACAATGTAGCCAGATTAAGACCTCCATATCTCTGGAATTGAACCATATAGGACCTTAAAAATGGAAATAACAAAAGTGAAGAACCAGCATCTAAAATATTTAGATCTCTTTAATAATTCTTGAGTTACAGCAAACTTTGGGGGGAAAATGCGAAAACTGCATTTCCCATTTTTTAACTGTGACAATTGGCATATAATGCAACAAAGATAGTCATCAGATTTTACTAATAAAGTCCATCTTTCTAAAGCAATTTTCCCCCTCCTCTGTAATTTGGCTCCAAATCTCAGGTGAAAGTAGTCATTTTGACTCCCCTCTACAAAATAATGTAGCTATTACTCAGTAAATATTCATCCATGGTATTTAATATTTTTGGAATATTTTTTATTTATGTATTCCTTTCACCACAAATAAATAAATAAAAACGTTTTTTTGTCAGGGACCTCTGGTTGAGTTAACGGGGTCATATGATGCGATTTCAAGTTTTCCTTTCTCTTTGGAGTGTTGACCCAGCAGCTCTTTTCTCACTGTTGTCTTTGTTATGTATCTGTACAGTGTGCGTAATGTAAATAACATCAGCAGCATATAGTACACACATACTGTATGCACATAACTTCAGTGCGAGTTATTATTTATTTATTGATTACACTTTTTCAAACTTCTTTTTACCCCTGGGTGAAGAACAATAAAGAATTTAGCAGTGACTATATTGGGGCCTTTACCACCGAAAAGCAGAAACATGTCAGGGCACATGACACGTCTAAATAATAATAATAATAATAAAGCAATATACCATCTACACCTTTAATAAGCAATACAATGTGACTTGTTTCCTTTTTTTTTAATTTGTATTTTATTAATTTCCAGTTGTTGTAGCTGCTGCTGTACTGCCATTTCCCTCATGGCTTAATTAATAGCATATCAGTGTGTGTGCATCTATCTGTCAATCAAACTTAATCAAAAAGTACTAAAAGGTGTAACATGGTACCACCACAGCACATTTTAAGGGCTATCTATCTATCTGTTCCATATCACTGTTTTTTGGATATGTTCAATGGTAATCACAATCATATATATATAAAGTACCATATCTAAAATCCTCACTGATACTGGTACACTCTGTCTGTCTGTCTATCTATCTATCCCCCTGTCTGTCTATCTATCCCCCTGTCTGTCTGTCTATCTATCAATCCCCCTGTCTGTCTATCTATCCCCGTCTATCTATCTATCTCCCTGTCTGTCTATCTATCTATCCCCGTCTATCTATCTATCCCCCTGTCTGTCTATCTATCTATCCCCCTGTCTGTCTATCTATCTCCCTGTCTGTCTATCTTTCTATCCCCGTCTATCTATCTATCTATCCCCCTGTCTATCTATCTATCTATCTATCCCCCTGTCTGTCTGTCTATCTATCTATCCCCCTGTCTGTCTATCTATCAATCCCCCTGTCTGTCTATCATCCCCGTTTATCTATCTATATATCCCCGTCTGTCTATCTATCTATCCCCCTGTCTGTCTATCAATCTCCCTGTCTGTCTATCTATCCCCCTGTCTATCTATCTATCCCCCTGTCTGTCTGTCTATCTATCCCCATCTGTCTATCTATCAATCCCCATCTGTCTATCTATCAATCCCCGTCTGTCTATCTATCCCCCTGTCTATCTATCTCCCTGTCTATCTATCTATCCCCCTGTCTATCTATCTATCCCCCTGTCTATCTATCTATCTATCCCGGTCTGTCTATCTATCTATCTGCCGTGGGACAGTGACAGCTCTTACCATCCTCTCCATATCTGTCATAGATGTCTTTCTTCTTGGCATCGCTCAGGACATCATACGCTTCGGCGATCTCTTTGAATTTATCTTCTGCTCCGGCTGATTTGTTTTTGTCGGGATGAAATCTTAAAGCTTGTTTTCTGTAGGCTTTCTTGATCTCCTCATCAGAGGCGCCCTTCTCTATCCCCAGGACCCTGTAATAATCTTTACCCATCACAACACTCGACTGAAACCAAACTGTTGTTCAACTTCCTGTTTCCATATGTCGATATCCTCCAAATACTGAACGATTTGACTAATTTTAAACGGTCCTCCTCCTGTCCTGTCGAACATGAAGCGCGCGGATGGAGTTTATCAAACTGTTTTTAAGTAATTTATCCAAATCCTCACTTATCGCACACAGCTACTGTCGCATCCCCGCAATATGCGATCATTTTCCCGAGACTGCTCTAACTTTAATCAATGAACAACTTGAATATCACACAGCGTTCCCGGCAAAACACACTGTAGATGTAGTTGTGAGCGTCCGCAGAAAGTCCGAGAAAAATGACTTGCTCGGCGGCGCTCGGGACAGATGCTGCAGCTGTGACTGAACGAGCGCCTCCTGCGGCGAGGAGCGTGCACTGCATGCAGACTATGAGAGCCTAGAAATTGAACTGACGGACCATAGACATAATAAATACCTAGACGCCTCATTGGCCGCTCGACCGCACGTCAACGTCGCCGCCATATTGGTGCGGGCAACTCTCATATCGGGACAGGCGAAAAATAATTACTAAAAAGATTTCAGTATTAATATTAGTTACCATCCATAAAACAGCTTAGTTACTTAGTTACTTTTGATGCCTCAACCCCGCTGATTTAAAATCCAACAATCAAATAATTCCTAGATTTATTTTCATAATTTTCACGACTCGCACATGCATGTGATGTCCCCAGTGCAGCAGGCAAGCTTGTAATATGGAAAAGCTTACATTCGGCAGATAGAAATATTGCATTATATTGATTTTGTCAGGAAAAAAGATGATCTGAGCACTGCTGTGTAAATTGTGGCTTTACTTTACTCTGGCATTACATCCCACCCACATCCCTCTGATCAGCATGTGGTACATTATATTACTATAATTCAAAATATTTTTGGAAAAATAAAGTTTCTTACAAACTTGATGAAATATAAATATAATCGTATATGGGTAACAGAGAAATGACAATTAGCTTCAGGCTACACATAACAATTAATGAGATTAATACAGCACTTCTACTTGAATGTCACTATCAATCACTAGAATTTTATGTGGAAGATACACAGTTACAACTTCTGTGGGGTGTGAAGAAAAAGTAATGTAACTAGTAGCAAAGACTATAGAATATCCAAGACGTGTCACTCGTATAGTTTTGAACGGGAAAAATGCAACACTTAATAAAAAATAAAAAAAATGCAACACTTAATATGGCCGCTCAATCGCAGGAAGCCCCGCCTTCTGAATGAAAGAGCCAATCGCTAACCGGTAAAGTCAGCGCGTCACTGCAGCTGCCGTTAGAAGTCCGGTTGCTATAGAAACAGCGTTCTGAGACGTGCGCTCAGGACTGCGCATGCGCACTGACTGATCTAGCCTGAAAAAATAAGCTTTTTATAACGCTATTTAAGCAAAAGAAACAATATTTATGACACAGTTGTCAGATTCCATTGGTGATTTCAAATATTAAATTTAATCGTAAGCTTAGTGAACAGTTTTGGAGAATTTGATGTTTCCCCATTCAATGTGATAGGAGCTGCACCTGCATGCCCGAGAGGTGTTTCGAGTGTCATGACTTGCCTCAAAGGGACTTTGCTAGTAGTGTACCTAATTACTGTTGCCAGAAGGTAATAAGTAAAGTAGCAATATTACTTTTGAAATGAGTAACTAGTAATGAGTAATATATTGCATTCTTTAAGGTAACTAGCCCAACACTGCTTACTACTAACTGAATATTGTACCATATACATCGTATAGTGCCGATTATTTTAAAGCAGGGCTGTCCAAACTCGGTCCTGGAGGGCCGGTGTCCTGCAGAGTTTAGCTCCAACCCTAATTAAACACACCTGAACCAGCTAATCAAGCTCTTACTAGGCATAGAAACTTCCAGTCAGGTGTGTTGAGGCAAGTTGGAGCTAA
>NW_015554139.1:2566941-2609602 GCF_001515605.1 Sinocyclocheilus anshuiensis
AAGTGTGTTGAGGCAAGTTGGAGCTAAACTCTGCAGGACACCGGCCCTCCAGGACCGAGTTTGGACAGCCCTGTTTTAAAGCGTCATGAAACCCCCTGTTTCAGCACTGGTTAGTTCCAAGCGGCAACTTCCCGCGCTCTCTCGTGAAGCCAACAAGGAAGTGACTTAAACTGTAATTCATCGACTGGCCGCTAGAGGCTGGCTGCAAAAGGATTATCCGGGAGTGACGCGCGGTGACTCTTCGGAAATCTACGGGTGACGTCACGGACACTACCTCCATGTTTTTATACAGTCTATGGTTAGTTCTCACCAGTTTTTAAAAAATGCTAAAAAAGTGGGCGTGGGGCGCTGCGAGCAGAGGGGGTTTAGAGGGGAGACAGACAGCACACACAGCTTCGTGTTCAGGCAGTTTCATTTCGCTCCCATCGAGTTAAAAACACAAATAAATGCACAGCCATTTGCACTCTGCATCGAAAATTGAGGAGGGGAGACAGAGAGGGTTTTATTTGTTGAAGAGGGGAGACAGACAAACAACACACACAGCTTCGGGTTCAGACAGTTTCATTTCGCTCCCATCGAGTTAAAAACACAAATAAATGCACAGCCATCTTTCCGTGACATCTGTATCGAAAACATACATGAACGTGCTGTTGCACCTCTGATAACTTTTTAAGGCTTATTCTGCAGTGATTATTTAAGCCTTTTGACGGGTTGTGTGTCATGGAGCTGTAAAAACGGTTATACTCACTAAGTAAATGAATCGTGTTTGTGCCGAACTCTTATTGCAAAGCAAAACAAACACTCACCTTCTATTCATGAACGTTTCTCTCAGATAATGTAAGCGATATCACAGTCTGAAGCGTCTGTCATAGCAAATCAACACATGCTGCTGTGAATAATTAAGCGAAGCCTCTTCTCATAGGATAAGAACACGCAGTCTCATGAATAATTTAATAGACACCTACGCGTCATCGATGTACTATAGTCCATTGCCATGTCACACATTGTGACGTCAACACGATGTAGATTTTAAACCCGGAAGATGAAAATAGCGCAAAAAAGCTTAAAATTAACCCGTTTTCTCCGATAGTTAAAATTATCGGATGCTAACATTGTCTTCTATGATGTGCCACACAAACACCTCTGCTAAAATCTCAGAAAAAGTAGTCTGGGGTTTCTTGACCCTTTAAAAACAGCAAGTAAACCAGTAGGTTCATGCTAATGGTATCTCCTGCTAACAACATGACCGTATCATGTTATAGCTTATGAGTGGGCCCAGTTATTATTTTTACATTGTATTTTCAGTTTTGTGTAAATAACTGTCTAATTTTGGCAGTCAAGTCAAATAATAACTCAAAAAATGTTTTTTCTTTCTCACACAGAAAATGGAAAGTTAATCACATTTCAGTATTTGTCCTATCACCTCATTATAGCATCCAGTTGTAATCTTGTAGGTAAAAATGGTTACTATGCATTTTTGATTTTGTTCAGCGCACATTTCATTGTGTGTTAGGATGCAATATCACGTGTTGTACGTATGCATTTTTGTATGCTTATTTTGGCAAATATAAGATCATCTGGGAATGTAGCTACACAAAATCATATACTGTGCACAGTATCACATACAGTACTATATACTACAGAAATAGTAAGAGTGCTATGCTAGTATGCTATACTAAACATGGAGCTGAGAAGTTGTTTACAGTAGTCTCGCCGTACAAAAAAGTGCAGTATACTGAATAGTAATACACCGACAGCCTACTTATACATAGAGAACAGCACTCCAAGGTATTTAAAAAAAATACTAGGTTACTACCATGATTATATTTATATATACCATGATATGATCTACCATTGAAGAGCTCACATGACAGATATACTTAGACCAGTGGTTCTCAATTCCAGTCCTTGCGACCCCCCCCAGCTCTGCACATTTTGTATGTTTCTCTTATCACTTCAGACGTTTGTTCTATTAGACCATATTCTGCCATGATTCCAGTTTGAAGGGAGCGTATTTGTTCCATTCAAGGGCATTAAAGTGTGCAAGATATGAATTTAAATGGTATTTATTTAGAGGTATATTATGTGTGTGAAGACTCTGCAGGCCGTGGCGTAGCGCAAATCCGTGAATGAATGTTCCGAAGTTAAGTCAACTTAAGTGGATTTCCCGTGCTTGGGGAGTAGGGAGCGATGAAACTGTGTAGGGACCATGTCAATTGGAACACAGTTCATGCATAGAGCTGTCTTCTAACGAGCTGGTTATCTGAATCAGATGTATTAAATAAGAGAGACATGCAAATTATGCAGAGCAGTGGTACGTGAGGACTGGAATTGAGAACCACTGACTTAGACTAAACATTGTGTACACTGAAACAAGGAGTCATAATAACACATTGCTTCGAAAATGTATATTTCTCATGTTTCACATGTTTAGTTCAGCTGTGAATTGTGGCGAGGACTGGAATTGAGAACCACTGACTTAGACTAAACATTGTGTACACTGAAACAAGGAGTCATAATAACACATTGCTTCGAAAATTTATATTTCTCATGTTTCACATGTTTAGTTCAGCTGTGAATTGTGGAAACAGACCAAGAGCAGTGTAAAACTCTTCTAGTCTAGACACAAACACAGTATTACTGCAAATCAAAATGGTGTAGTCTAACTAATGCCACATGAGCTCTTGTTTGATTCCATGCGTGCACGGTCAGCACACCATGATCATTTGCAGCAAGTTGAAGTAGGTAAACAAATATTCACACTTGCTAAACTTGTCTGAGACATTATTTAATTTGATCTGAGCATGTGTACAGTGACTTGCAAAATGGTTTTAGAGCTTTCTTAATTAACTTTGAATGTAATACGTTTCCTTAAAAGCACTTACGTTTTGCATTTTAATATTTATTTCACTGAATATAAGTCAAAATCAGAGATCTGAAAACATTGCACATTGTCTATTTTTATTTTTAACTAAGAATTTTAGGATTATATCAAATCAAAGATACTTGAATGAACACTAAATCACACGCAGGTTGCACACCCAACACACTCTCTTGTCAATTCGTTAACTATTTTATGTTTTTGGACCTTCATACTTGTATTTTCTAAACATTGTAGCTATATTTCTGTATGAATCACAACGTGAATTCACAAACATTACCACCTTGCAAAACATTATGTTATCTTATGTGACTGGGTTGATTTTCCCTGGGGAGAAATAGACTGGGCCAAAACAGAGCATTTTGTAATATATATATATATATATATATATATATTTATTTATTTATTTGAAATAGTTCGATTAACCTGTCAAACAAAAATATAATCTGCTGTTCTGTAACAGGGTTATTGTAAAAAAAAAAAAAAATACCTGAAACAAAAAAAGATTTTATCATTTTAATATATTATAATTTTATTTAACTTTAAAATAACTGAAATAAAAATTAATGAAAGCTATATAAACATTAAAAAAAAACTACTAAAAATGACAAAAACATAAAATTACTAAAAATAGATATAAATAAAAACTAATTCAAAATATTAACAAATAGCAGTATCTCTATGATTCTGTAGAATCCTTTACATTCCTCAAAAGCTTGAGAACAGTTGATGGAAAAGACCTTATGTATGGTAAATATACCAGATAACTTAAGACACTTTGCCTATCACTATGTTTGTCTGATCTACTTACTGCTGACAGACACAAATGGCTTCTGTATGGCAACGACTTGCCCGAACCTAATGTGAGAGCCTCTAGGGACCTCAGAAGTGGCTTATTTATTGAATCCAAGCCTGGTGTGGCCACAGACAAACTCAAACAGATGTCCTGACGGAGCCACTGCGTGACTCTGCTTGCAAGGCAGATGTATTAATATTCCTCAGGCACACACTGCTCTGTCCCTGCTGTACAGATGCACGCTATCCTAACCCTAATTCAAAAAGAGACAGAGTGTGGAGGTAAGGATCACGTCCAACTGGATTGGTCCGAGTCCCACAAGGTCATGGGGCTGGTATTCAGCAAAGCAGGCATATAAATTTAGCTTCATGAAAAGCCATGGATTATGTCTTGGGACTCTCAGATTTCGTCTTCAGGGGAGTGGTTGTGATGGCCACCCCTCAGGTGTTAAGAGGTGGGGGATATTTCAATCACACTTCGCTCACTTACACCGTCCTTCTCTGTTGCTTCTCCTCTCTGGAGGCCCTCCGGCTGCACTGCATTCAATGGAGAGCTGGATTTTGGATTTATTATTAAAAACTGAGGCTTGAGGACTTAGGAGTGATGTGTGGGGGATGTGAGAGAGACCTTTGAACTACGGACTAAACGCAGGATTCAGTGTGCAATAAGTTGGAAGAAGTGTCATGGATGCATTAGCTTTAGAGGCAAAAGTGGCTAAGAGTGAAAGTGCTATTGCTCCAGCACCGGCACCCGCTAAACCCAGACCAAAACCCCCAAAAACAACTAAACGGATTGTTTACTTTGAGGTGGAGATACTAGACATCAAAACCCGGGAAAAACTACTGCTTCTGGATAAGGTATGTGTTTTTTAATGTGTTTTAATGTGTTACAAAGGACAAACCGTTACTTGCAAACTGTGTCCCTGCTGGGAAACAAAAAACAGCTGAAACCAGCCTAAGCTGTTTGGCTGGTTTTAACAGGTCATAGCTGGTTTGCAGGCTGGCTTTAGTGGGGTTTTGACCATTTCTTGGTCAGGCTGGTCTTAGCTGGTCAGGACCAACCAGCTGAACAGCAGCTTCTGAAAACCAGCTAAAACCAGCTACTTCCAACTTAAACCAGCTAAGACCAGCCAAGCAGCTTATGCTGGTTCTAGCTGTTTTTTTTTTTCTTCATGACTTTCGTTGCTGTCTTTATTTAAAACAGTATATTTAATCACTATGTTTACACTTTCAGCCTGAACATAAAAGAGATAAGTAAAGAAATCATCTGTAATCATCAGCTGTTATAGATGACAGATAGCTAACAGTAATGCGAGCACAACTAATGCACATGCTGTAACTTTGTAGTAATAAAGTGGCCACTATCAGGCGGGTTTTGCATTAGTCATGTTGCTTTTGGAATATGAGTATCTCCTCCGAGCTTCCAGGAATTCTTATATGAGATCCATTACTTAGACATGCATGTCGAGAATAGAGTAAACCTGATTTGACTGCATGAGCAAAACTGCAAAGATTAACCCTATATACAGTGGGTACGGAAAGTATTCAGACCCCCTTAAATTTTTCACTCTTTGTTATATTGCAGCCATTTGCTAAAATCATTTAAGTTAATTTTTTTTCCTCATTAATGTACACACAGCACCCCATATTGACAGAAAAACACAGAATTGTTGACATTTTTGCAGATTTATTAAAAAAGAAAAACTGAAATATCACATGGTCCTAAGTATTCAGACCCTTTGCTGTGACACTCATATATTTAACTCAGGTGCTGTCCATTTCTTCTGATCATCCTTGAGATGGTTCTACACCTTCATTTGAGTCCAGCTGTGTTTGATTATACTGATTGGACTTGATTAGGAAAGCCACACACCTGTCTATATAAGACCTTACAGCTCACAGTGCATGTCAGAGCAAATGAGAATAATGAGGTCAAAGGAACTGCCTGAAGAGCTCAGAGACAGAATTGTGGCAAGGCACAGATCTGACCAAGGTTACAAAAAAATTTCTGCTGCACTTAAGGTTCCTAAGAGCACAGTGGCCTCCATAATCCTTAAATGGAAGACGTTTGGGACGACCAGAACCCTTCCTAGAGCTGGCCGTCCGGCCAAACTGAGCTATCGGGGGAGAAGAGCCTTGGTGAGAGAGGTAAAGAAGAACCCAAAGATCACTGTGGCTGAGCTCCAGAGATGCAGTCGGGAGATGGGAGAAAGTTGTAGAAAGTCAACCATCACTACAGCCCTCCACCAGTCGGGGCTTTATGGAAGAGTGGCCCGACGAAAGCCTCTCCTCAGTGCAAGATACATGAAAGCCCGCATGGAGTTTGCGAAAAAACACCTGAAGGACTCCAAGAGGGTGAGAAATAAGATTCTCTGGTCTGACGAGACCAAGATAGAACTTTTTGGCCTTAATTCTAAGCAGTATGTGTGGAGAAAACCAGGCACTGCTAGATATTTTGTAAATTTCCTACTGTAAATATATTAAAACTTAATTTTTGATTAGTAATATGCATTGCTAAGAACTTCATTTGGACACCTTTAAAGGCAATTTTCTCAATATTTAGATTTTTTTGCACCCTCAGATTCAAGATTTTCAAATAGTTGTATCTCAGACAAATATTGTCCTAACAAACCATACATCAATATAAAGCTTATTTATTCAGATTTCAGATGGTGTATACATCTCAATTTCGAAAAATTGACCCTTATGACTGGTTTTGTGGTCCAGGGTCAGTATATTCCATATGTATATTGTGTATTTACATATTTATGTATTATAATTGTAAAACAGAATGTGGATATTGAGCAGCTGTCTATCTTTCTGCAGGTAGAGCCAACAGCCACTATTTTGGACATTAAGTCTATGTTTCACAAATCAAGTAAGTTCAGCTCGGTGCTAAAGAAGCTATATGAAACCGCAAAGCCTTTCTTTAAATAGCTTTCTACAAGGAAGATGATAAGTTGATGACATAGAAATAATGGGTTTAGCAAAGTCTTACATGTCAAGCTTCAATTTTCACAGATCCACACTGGTATCCTGCCAGACAGTCTTTACGCCTGGACCCAAGTGAGTACATCTGCTTTATAACGCTTGTTAAAAACGTATTTGACATACTTTAAAATTAGTAACAAATGAATAATTTGTTAATGTTGTTTAATTCTAACATAGCATTGAAACAAGCGACTTGCATTGTAGTATTTATTTATTTTACTATAAATGTTATTATTTTATTATTATATTTTAAAATATATATATTATATTACATAATATTGAAACTAGTGGCATGCATTGTAACATTTATTTATTTTATTTCAAAACATTTCACAAAAATGTTTTAGGTTTCAAATTTCAACATATTGTTCAAAATGAATATAAAAAGTGTCTGGACACTATGGTTGTCAAACATTAAAGAATCATGTTCATAGTTAATGAGATGAACTACATCTTCATACAGTTGATCTGAAATTGTAGCAAAAAAAAAGGTTCAGACAAGTGAATTAAGTTGGTGTCCATATCCTTCTTTAAGCCACTATTTATGCGAAGAGAAAGTTAATGGTTGTGTTATATTGTTGATTTCAGAAGGAAAACCCTTAAGAGATGAGGAAATCCTTCAAGAGCTCCCTGTGGGAACCACCGCAACCTTCTACTTCAGGGACCTGGGAGCCCAGATTTCCTGGGGAACTGTGAGTGTTTTGCCCAACACACAAATAACAACTGAAACACGTGCAATCGTCACATATAGCAGGCCCCCATTGTCAAAAGACAATGGGGTCACATCTGCACAATTAGTAGCATTTTACAATGGCTTTGAAGATAGCTCATCAGAATTTAGCTTCAGTATTATAATCTTTGTCTAATCTTTCACTGGTATGTTATAGGGAGTTTGGTTCGGCTGATGTAAAAGTCAGGTCAGCGGCTGTACAGTATGTGCACAGTCCTCTGGTTCAGTTTTCTCTCACCTCCCCACCACTCGGTCCTCTTTCTCAGAACATGTAATCTCTCTGGCACCATTTCCCCACAGGTGTTGATCCCGTTCACCTTCTGCATGCGTAGCCCCCTTGCCCACTCCTGTCCTGACTCCCACGGGGCAGGGATGATGACAGCACATGGGAGGCATGCTCTATAAAATCGTAAATTTAACGTTAAAGACTGTAAAAATGTTACAGCAAAAACCTGTTGGTTAACTGTAAGTTCCCTTACTATATAGCTACAGTCAAAATCTGTGATAAATCTAATGGGACGTTTCATGTTATTGTACAGTAAAATATTGTTAAATCTTTACTGTTTAGAAGTGAAAAAGAACAAGTCATCTAAAAAAACATAAATTGACATTCCCAGAATTCCCTGTGTGACACATTTGATGGTTTTTCATTGAAATTAGTGTTTTTTGTCAGTTATGTACATTTAGGGTTTTATGTTACATCATATGCTGTTAAATTTATTGTTTGTTGCATTATTTTAGCGTCATGTTTGTTATCATGTTGGTGTTTTGTGTGTTTGACACTGTGTGTGTCTTCTATATCTTGTGAAAAGCTGTTTGTGATGAGCTTTGATTCATCATGTGGCTTTTTCTTTAGGTGTTCTTTAGATGTTTTCTGTGTTTTTATGGTAGTTGTCAGTATGTTATAAAAGTGGAAAATGGATTTTATTGATTTGGTGTATTTTACATTTAACACTTTTTTTTTCTCCAGTAATCAAATATACATTTTCTTACTGTAAATTTAAATTCAACTTGTAAAAATGTAAAATGTTGCTATTATTATTATTTTTTTTTACAGGAAAGTTGTAGCAACCACAACTGCCATTTTTTACCGCAAATTTCACACACACACACACACGCAGTATATATATATATATATATATATTTATTTTATTTTTTTTTCAGTGTAGGGCCTTAATTGGAGTCAGAAAGAACTGAACATGAATCAAAATCAGTTGCGTTTACTTTCTTATTGTGCATAATTCGTCAGTGCACAATATTTGAAACAAACAAACAAACAAAAAACGTTTGCCTTTGTAACACCCCATTTTCACCATCCAGTCAGTGGATAAAATTGAGTCCTAATCTACATTTTTCTTCCTGCATATCTTTTTTCACACACAACAAATGTCAGCAAATTTTGTATTCTCATTTGTACAGCAAAGAAAAAAAATCCATGATAGCATTTCTATGACTTTACAAAATAGAACAAAAATGATTGAGAGCTTGATTATGAAGGTTAGAAGAGAGAAAGATGTCAAATGTGCCATCAATATCTCAGTTATTGTATTAGAAAAACTCGTGCAGCAGTGTTAACTAGATTTCTGTAGTATGGAGTTATTAATGTACATTACATAACATTTTTTTTAAATATAAATAACTTTGCAAGATTTGCAATATTAATAACTGTGGAAATGCATCTTCACAGTTTGTGAAAAGGGCCCATTGTGCATGATCTATGAAATAAAAAATGTTTGTCTTTGCCCAATTTTCACCATCCAGTCACTAGATAAAATCAAGTATTGATCAACATTTTTCTTCCTGAATATCCTGTTTCACATTCCAGAATTAAAATCTGTTTGTGAACGTGTGTTTGCAGGTGTTCCTGATCGAGTGCATTGGACCACTTGTCATATATCTGCTATTTTATTTTCGACTGCCTTTAATCTACACTCCCAAGTACGAGTTCACCGCCAGTAAGCATTTGGTTGTGCAGTAAGTATCATGAAGAACACTGCCATCAGATGTGATTTTTCTTTTAGTCTGTTGGATTCAGTGTCACCTAACAGTTGACTTACTGGCCAACCAAGATACTGGCCCAGAAGTATATTTTGGGAATTATGTTGAAAAAGCATTTGATGGATGTCTCTCAGTAATAAAATTGTATTTACTCATCTGGTATTAAACTGAACTCTGTCTGTTCTTCACAGTATTGCCTGTGTGTGTCATTCCTTTCACTACATGAAGCGAATCGTGGAGACGTTGTTCGTCCATCGCTTATCCCACAGCACCATGCCACTGTGCAACATTTTTAAAGTGAGGACGCCTCGCAAGAGTGTGTGTTTTTCGGTTTAATTTATATGTATATACATAGCGTTCACAAGTTTGGGGTTGATACAATTTTATGTTTTTGAAAAAAGTCTTATACTCACCTATAATTCATATTGTGTGCACAACATTAATATTGTGAAACATTATTAAAATTTGTAATTAACTTCTATTTTCTATTTGAATATTTTTTTAAATGTAATTTATTCCTGTGATGCAAAGCTGCATTTTCAGCATCATTACTCCAGTCTTCAGTGTCACATGATCCTTCAGAAATCATTCTAATATTCTGAAACTTTTGAACTGTAGTGTGTATGTTTTGACTTAAGTGAAACATATTTGAATATATTTACTTTCCTTATATATTATATTAGTTTCCTTATTTAAATCCAGTGTGTGACTGATACATGTTAGGATTTGTTTTGTTTTTTAGCATTTCCAGTTATGAAATAAAAAATCGTTTTTATGTGGCTTGGACCTTCGAGGTCATCTATACTCCTAAATGAGACAGATAACATTAAGCATGGAGGAAATTTCACTTTATGAAGATTAGATCATGCCTTCAATAGTCGACAAAAATGCTGAATAAAAGGAATAATCACTGAATTTACAGTTATTTTATATTGCAAACAGGAAGTCTGTAAATCACATGTGACTGTTTCTTCAACAGAACTGTTCCTATCACTGGTGCTTTGCTGCATGGATGGCTTATTACATCAATCACCCTCTTTACACACCGTCATGTATGTTATATTCATTTCATTCATTCCCTTTATTTAACCAGGTTAACATGGATGTTAAATGCACTGAACTGTCTGTTTCCGTGCAGATTATGGGGAGAAGCAGGTGAAGGCAGCGCTGGCACTCTTCCTAGTAAGCACTTTAACTGCACTGACTCCTCCTGTAATGTGTCTTCATAGTGTTTTTCACTTAATGATTTCTTATTTTTGCAGTTCTGTCAACTTGGCAGCTTCTCGATTCACATGGCTCTGCGTAATCTCAAACTACCTAGTAAGATCTATTAAATAAATCACAAATCTCAAGTCAGCCACTCTGGTTTTGTTCATGTAACGCATTAAATTGTTCTTTATGAAGGTTGCAAGATTAAGAAGATTCCTTATCCAACCAAGAATCCTTTTACATGGATATTTGCACTTGTTTCATGCCCAAATTACACATATGAGGTGAGACTCATAAGTGATTGCATTGTGAGTGATTCCATGTCTTTATAGAGTTTTGTGGTGATTATATATTCTTGTAGGCCAACCCTTAAATTGACATCTGTCTGGTTCTCTCTCTCTCTCTCAAAAAAAAAAAAAACCCCACTGGGATTTTTTCCATTGGTTTTTGGATTAGGCTACTGCAGAAAATATTGATCATGATTCTAACACATTTTGTTCATCATGATAATCCTCACAAATGAACACAGATTTTCTGAAATTTAAAGCTTAAATACAGTCAGCAGAAGTAAAAAAGCTAAACATAGGCTATGAATGAACTGCAGCATGGTCACATGACTTCAGCGTCATTACTATTAAATGAATAGTTCGCCTAAAAATGAAAATTTGGTGAAAACGTACTCACCCTCAAGCCATCCAAGATGTAGATGAGTTTGTTTCTTCATTAGAACAGATTTGGAGAAATGTAGCATTACGTAACTCGCTCACCAATGGATCCTTTGCAGTGAATGGGTGCCGTCAGAATGAGAGTTCACACAGCTGATAAAACAAAACAAAAATCAACAAGGATTAATTTTAAAAACATTTTCCTTGAACGTTTGCGTTATAATACTTTGCAAGAGTGCGATTATAAACATAATGAGTCTGTAAGTGGACTAGAGAGTAGATTATTTTTTTACCTGCTTCGGTGTGATGACATCTAAAGGTGCTGTATGTATTTTTTTGACAGTACTTAAGCTTAAAAATACTATGTTTGCAGACATTTAGGAAACATGGCGAGTTCACATACTTGTTTCTCTGAAAAACAACGCTAGCGCCAGTTGTTCCACTGTGAAATGTGCGTTCTGTGTCGGAATGTCCGTTTTTGTTTTGTTCTGTGTGATTCCGCCCACTGCCAATTTACCCAATAGTATTTCGACATGAAATATAAAATAGATAACATTAAATAAATATATTTTTACCAGGTTAAATGTTGATTATTAGTAACTTAAACCACTTTATCTACATTCACGCCATAATGTAATTACCGTAATTTCGAGATGACAGCACGTGACGTTCTACTCGGAGCTGTTCATGTCCTTGGACTCCGAATTATGCTTTTCTATGGCAACACTATCAACGTCTAAACAGAGCCTGCAGTGGTCACGTGGTACAAGTCGTAGCTCTCAGAAGACTCCCAGTTCACAAGTTCTAATTACGAGTTCTATAAGGACCTGAAGGCTTTTTACAAGTTGGAATCTAGTAATTACGGGAATTCCGATATGGCGTGAATGCACCTTTATAACGGTCGGTCGCGCACATCCGCCATGCTTGTAGTTTTTAACGCTTTTTCATTCGTGTTTGTAGTTCAGAACCGAATCATTCGCCAAAGCGCAATGGATTGTGGGCAATATTAGCTATTAAGAGTGTGCACGGATCCACACTACAAAAATCTACCTGAAATAGTAGACCATCCGGGGACTTTTGGCATACTCTTTTCAACATAGTATGCTTTGGGACACTTATTCTAGTATGAACATTGGGACGCAGGGACAATTTTTGAATTTTTTACTGTGAAGGCAGCCTCTGTACTCCCATTTAGCCACTTATTAGCAACTGTCATTTATTCAAGACAAAACTTTAAAAAAAATCGCAAGGGGATTTAACTGATGTATTTTAGGTCATCGAATAAACCATAAAAATATCTTGAGCTTGTGTGAACAACAGACCTCATTTCAGGCATTTCACAAAAAAACATTGACTTTGGGACAGTGGAACCAGAAGAGCTAAAATTCAAACTAATTTCCAGATTTTGGCCTACAAAAATATGTCATCCCTGCAGCACACCTTGACAAGTATGTGTCCTGTGTGAAGAGACAATAAAATGCTGACCCCTACTGGTCACATTGAGTAAATAACAGACAGTAAAGCTGCCCTGTGGTTGCTGTACTTCTGTAGCTGGGATCTTGGCTCGGATTCACACTCATGACCCAGTGTGTCCCCGTGTTGTTCTTCACTGTGGTGGGATTCATACAGATGACCGTTTGGTCCAAAGGAAAGCATCGCAGCTACCTGAAGGAGTTCAAAGAGTATCCCACACTGCGCTCCCCTATCCTACCATTCATCCTGTAGCAGGAAAATACAACACTAAAAATAAGATCAACAGAACAAATATAAGTCAGCGTTTTACTAGTTTATATATATATATAAAGCAAGTCTTAATATATATTCATGTATGAAATAACCATAGTAAATTATGATACTGTAATGCATGTCAGGTAAAGCCATTCTATTTTAATAATACATTTTTTAAAAAATTACATTTTATTGTTCATTTACATGAATACAATTTTTTTTCACATTTAAGGAAATAAAAATATATACAATTAGCAGAAAAAGTACCACAACCTAGAAATAAAAAGTGACTCTTTTTTTTGTCTGAGAGCTTCAGTCTTGGTGAGATGTGAATTAAAGGGCAATTCTGTTCCTTTGAGGTAAATATAACACACTCTATTTTTCTTTTCTTCGAAAATGACTAAAGCTAATTTGTACGTAGCAGATATTCTGACTGATGTATTTCCAAGTAATGCATCTAACATGTCAACAATGTTATGCTATTGTTCTTCTTAAGTGCATACATTTATGGTAAGCTTTTATGATATTGGCTTGGATGAATCTAATGAAACTTCTTAAGATTTTTTTTGAATTCATTCTTGCTGAATAAATGTATTAATTAAAAAACTTACTGACATCAAACTTTTGAACTGTAGTGTAATTTCTTTTTTGATTCACAGTCAACTATGCTTTCTATCGCACTATGAACGCCAATATGAGCGCTTCAGTCAAAGTAAATGTACTGGCTGTGCAGTGCTGGAATCAAAGCATCAGTAACTCACTTCATATCTCTGCTTGGCAGGCAAAATGCATAACAGAAAAGATTGATGCAGATTCTGAAACTGGAATTTATTTCCTAAGATTGCATGTCCATTTCAAGACTGCAGTAAAACATTGCTGAACATCGAACATTTAATTGGACAAGAACAAGGTTTATATAATATTGCGACACTATAAATCATATCTGACAAAAACAAAAGGAAAAAACACTGGTGAATGAAAAGCTCCACCGTAGAAAAAAAAAAAAACACTTCCACTAAGACGAATGGTCCCGTCCGCCCCGTGACGGATGGATTGAAGGACACCGACAGAACAGAAGAACAGACTGCAGGGCTGAATCATGCGGCATGTCCTCACACAGAAGAAGAGAAGATAAACTGAGGAGGATTGTGCACATCAAGTCTTAAGAGTGTTAACGTTTCCCCTCATTTTGTGGCCAGCGCTCTGAGCCAGGAGAATTTCAGTCTGTTTTCGCTGAAAACACAAGCACTATGAGAAGAGACGGCTGTGGTCCTGAAAGTTGCTTCTCTGCAGCACCTTCACATGATTCTCATAGATTTTAAGTGCAGGGCCGAGTCTGATCGACAGACCAGTCAACACGTCACTGCGCTGCATCAGCAGTAAGGACTTCCCATCTATTTCCTGTTTAAAGTAAAGATATATCGGTATATATAGGTAAGGACACAAAAAAATTGATCAGAAGTGACGGTAAAGACAAAAGATTTCTATTTCAAATAAATGCTGTTCTTTTGAACTTTCTATTCATCAAAGAATCCTTAAAAAAAAAGTAGTGTCACGGTTTCCACAAAAATATAAAGCAGAACAACTGTTTTCATCATTGATAATAATTGCTTTAGCAGCAAATCAGCATATCACAATGATTTCTCAATCACTGGTGCACATTTTAGATTTTCTTAGCCAAATTATTCACATAATTATGGTCATATGATTTTAAGTAATGTCTATTGATAAAAGTAGTTAAGTATCACAAGGTTTGTTTGAAATCACCATATAACTCTTTTTTTTTTTTTTTGGAGGACAAAAAAGTGACCCTTTTTGCCAGACAAGTTCTGTTTCCAAAAACTACTCTAAAAGCTCAACAAGTTGGATTTCCTTGTTTTTGGTGAAAAATATGTCCAGAATAAAGTGATATTTTCATTATTATGTGTACAGATGTTTTACTTTTGAGGGGTGCTTGTAATTCCCATTATTGTATTCCTATTGTTGTTTTCCAGTGGTGACCGTTATTGCAGAAATGCTTTTTTAAATTATTATTATTTAGTGCTGTCAAACGATTAATCGCGATTAATCGCATCCGAAGTAAGTTTTTGTTTACATAATATTTGTGTGTGTACTGTGTGTATTTATTATGTATATATAAATACAAACACATGCATGTAATTATTATTACACTGTTCCCGTACCTTGAATTCTCTCAAGATTTTCCATTCATTTCAGACTCGTGAGTTAGAATTTTTTTTTAAATCACTTATTGAAATTGCATTTGAATATTTCAGAGCTGAGCATAACTAGAAAAATATATAGTCACTACAGAAATTTCATTCATTTTATTAATTTCCATTAACTTTACCTGGCCTGGAAATAACAATTTAAAACGTCCTGACAATTGTTTTTCCAGGGCCGTGGGAAGCCTAAAATCAGCATCAATTAAAGAAATGTCTTGCACATTATTTTATTTGCATGAAAATATGAAAATAACATCTTTTGCATTGTAAAATTAAGATTTCATTTTCATTTTCAAAATAATTTTTTGTGTTTTTATTTGGGCTTTGTGTTCAAATGAAAAAAAATAAAAGATGTGAAATCGCTGTGCTACACCAATTCTTTGGGTGCATAGATCAATAAAAATCGGAATGACTTCAAATGAAAAAAGCAGGCTCTGCACTCACTAGTATACTTCCTAATAATTTGTAAATTTTTTAAAATTATACAAAAAGCACAAATGGATCAACAGACTTTGGGTTAAAATATGACAAGACAGGTTTGGTTAACTACAGTACTAACCTGTGTCCTGAAAGCCAGCGCCTGCTCGGGGAAACCCACAGACGTGAAGTAACTGGCCACATCGGCCACGCTCCAAAGCAAAGGGTCCTGCCCCATTTCTGTCTTTACCACATCACTGAGAGTGAACAAAAACAGATTAAACCCTCAAAGTTTAAGAGCAACTCGGACTAGACCTTTTTTCATATCACATCAACAATATATAATCCAGTGGTGTGAGTTTGACGGCATATTGCAAAGTGATTGATAAAATTAGTTATTCTGTTTGATGCCACAGAAATGACACTCTACAACTTTAAGTCTCAATTTTTTAGTGTTTATTACCAAAGATACAAAGACAAATTTGGCTTTTACTCACTTTCCATTATTCATCCCTCCACTGTTAACAGTTTCTTCCTCTGTTGTGCTTTTGGCACACATTTCACCTATGAAAGCACAGTTTCGAATACAAATTTAGCATCCAATGAGTTGACAGATACGGCGTGAAATTTAAAGAGCACAGGCAGAATCCTCACCCTCCTCAACAGGATCAGACCCAGCGTGAGGCCCTCCATCTGACATCACCGCCTCATCCTGATGACAGACAGACACAATATGACACAGAGGAACACGACAGATGTGCTGTGATTGGAAGCGCAGGGTGGACATGCTTACTGGCGTGGCTGTGCAGTCTGACAGCAGCGGATCAGGGGTGAGCACACCCTCCTCCTCGGCCTGAAGAGTGGAGAGACAGATGGCCGCTGGCTGCTGCATGAGCGCCACAGATCCTGTGGGTCACAATGACAGATACTGCCAACTCAAATCTCTGTAGGCTGATGTCTTACACATCTAGCGACTGTTTTTGCTGAAATCGTGGCTTCTTCTGATGGAGGTCTGTCATTATCAACAATTATTAAACTATCCAACTCCTTGACATGCATTGCAATGCCTGAATTTGGCAGAAAATGAACGAAATAAGAACAGGAATTGTAACACACTGATGGATGCAATAACTTTACACTGTCAAATTGTGTTTTTGTATGTTTGTCTATTCAAGCTTCAGTGAGAAAAACATGTATATTCAAGAAAGACAGATTGGTGTGCCTCTACTTGCTTATTTTATATAAATATATAAGTGTAGGAGAGCTCCAGGAAAAAATATTTGGTTACACAATCATCATGGAACATCTGCGACGACAGGGAAAAATAAGTTATGCTTCAAAGCTCTTTCACAAAAATAAATAAATAAATAAGGAGGCCACTGGTAAAATATATTGCAATATTTAAAATTTTAATATACTGCAAAAACATCCATACTTTTAAATGGCCCTTGAGTTGATTCTTGAGTAAACAAAATAAAAATGCAAATTCAACAATTTGTTGCATTATTTGTGGCAGCTTGCATTTCTGTCTTATTTCTACAATTTTTACATTTAAAAAAACTCAACCTGAGGAAGGAGTCAATATTAGCGAATCAAAATCCGTAATTCTGAGCCCAAATAAATTAATCGCTAGGTGTTCAACTGTCCTGCCAGTCTGCCACTGTTTTGCAGTAAATTTTCTAGTTCTCATAATGCTTGATTTCACCAATAGATTTACAAAAGTACATTATTTTACTAGATATGCATGTTTGTAATATTTCAAATGAATGCAATAATGCAAGCTGTAAAAGTTTGCAAAAACAATATTAGGAAATTAGGGCAGGACCACAACAGATAAATTGATAAATTCAGGAATAAATAAATAAATAAAATAAAATAATAATAATAATCCCAATTTGCATATTATGTAATGATTATCAGTGGGTTTTCACTGCAAAAAGAAATTCAGTCATTTTGGAAAATCAAAGAAAGGCCGGGTGAAATCCTGATGTGTCTGCTAAACAGCATAGTTACAATATCTACCACTGGGGAGAATGAAACTACACTAACAAGCCAAACCTTGACCCCTTGGATTCACCTGATCAGACTCCCTCTGGTTCTCAAACAATTACGTAAACTGAAAAAGTCCACCTGAGGCTGCCAGGACCACAGTAAAACCATGCAATGCTAACATGTTAACTTGTAGATCGCTGGTTAAGTACAGTTTCAAAAGACCTCTTTAACTCATTTATTTTAATTACTATCTCGATTTAAATGCTGGTTTGTTTGGCATTTTTTATCTTGAGAAGTTACTTCAAAAAGATAACCAACAGGACTTGAGTACCTGTGTCCTGCTGGGCTGCTGGCTGTATGTGCTCAGGCAGGATGTAGGTGCTGTCGGCGTCCTGCCTCGGAGCATCATGGGTAGGAGAGTTCTTTGAGGACGTGGGTGAGGGAACAGGCTGACTGGTGTTACTGCTGGTGATGGGACTCATGCTGATGCCCGAGTCAGCGGTGCTCTGAGCGCACATGGCATCCAGACTGCTCTCATCCCCCTCCTCATCCATACTGCTGTCCATTCCTGACCTGTGTCCTGCTGGGCTGCTGGCTGTATGTGCTCAGGCAGGATGTAGGTGCTGTCGGCGTCCTGCCTCGGAGCATCATGGGTAGGAGAGTTCTTTGAGGACGTGGGTGAGGGAACAGGCTGACTGGTGTTACTGCTGGTGATGGGACTCATGCTGATGCCCGAGTCAGCGGTGCTCTGAGCGCACATGGCATCCAGACTGCTCTCATCCCCCTCCTCGTCCATGCTGCTGTCCATTCCCGCTGTCGTGGACATCTCGTCCTAAAAAGATTGCAGCATTATTATTTATCATCATCATCATCATTTTTAGACAGGTGCTTTGATCACTGCCAGTCCTGCATAAAAAACCTGAGGAATCAACTAAATGCACCACGTGTGCCATTTCAAACAGTGTTTCTACAGTTTTATGAGACTTTATGTATCAAAATGTATCACGGTTTCCTCAAAAATATTAATTAGCACAACTGTTTTCAACATTAATAATCATAAAAATGTTTCTCGAGCATCAAATCAGCATATTAGAATGATTTCTGAAGGATCATGTGACTGGATGAGAAAATAATAATATATTTGTGATAAAAATAAATGCAGCCTTGGTGAGCATAAAAGACTTTTTTCAAAAACATTAAAAAAAAATCTTACCCCAAATGTTTGAACGGTAGTGTATAAATAATTATATATTGTTTTTAAAAGAATACCGAACATTTCCCTAAATATAAGCTAGATTAAAACCTTGTTACTTTGATTTGGAGCGGCATATTTCTACAATTACAAGGTTTCAAGTCAAAAGTCCAAAATTGCATCAATCAGTCATCTAATTTTAAATTTGTATCATTTTTGTGAATTTATCCTTTAAACTGACAATCAAGTACAGTCTTAGTTTTTCACTATTAAATGACTGAACACAAGAAGAATGACCGAGTCAACTCTATAATGAAGGCAGATTTTGAATGGTTGAATCTGAAATGTTGAATTGTGTTCTCGGGGCAAGGAGGTTTTACATAAATGTTTCTTGGGCCAATTGTTGTGTGTTTTAAACGCTGCAGTTTTTCATTTGCTATGTTATCCCTTTTTATTTCACAAACTGTTTTGTGTTTCCTAATTGTTTAACGGTTTACATTTTTCTGAAGTAATAATTTATGTAATGGGCAGACTCCCATTATGTCAACTTAACCCATGTAGTGTGCCACTGCCAACATGCCCTGCTACTGGTTCACTGAACTCAACTGTCCTGTGCACTAATGCTGGAAATGTTCAACAGCCCAGGAATATTTTCACTAAAAAATCACGACGAATAAGAAACCCTCTATTAGCACGCATTGAGGGGTTTTAAACAGGACTTAATGATGATTAGCAATGCTAGAATGTAGCAGTATCTTACATTTAAACGAACAGATATCGACTACCGCACTTTGTGTTTATGCTCAATCCGTCGCACTGCAAAACTGGATTATGGTCGACTCGAGCTTCAGTATCTGGAGGCCGCGCGCACTGTTTATTCAGACAGGAGTGAGCCAGAAATTCCTCTTCGCCCGTTTTCTTTCGCACGCTTTGAACGCTGGTTTCGGTTGGCACGATGGTGTCAGGAACGTTACTAACAGTAGGGAGCACATCGAAATAATGTATTCATACAGTATTAGGGACAATACGGAGAGAGTTAGCTGAACTCGGACTCGCGGTTCTCCGGCGGCAGGCATCAGCGCGCCTAAGAGATAAGCGGGGCGGGCTCATGAATATTAATTACGCAACGTTCCTCAGCCGCATCAGAATGAAGCGGGCGGGCTCATGAATATTAATTACGCGAGGAACGTCAGCGCCCTGAGTGAAGCGTGTTGAGTTCATGTATATTAATGAAGCACGCCACTGGCGAACTTCACGCAGCCTAGTTAATATTCATGAACCCGCCCCGCTTCGCTCCGAGGCGCGCTGCCTGCCTGACTGTCTGAGACAAGCGCGTCCCAAAGCAAGCCAATGTTAAACGTGGCTAAAGCCGACATTTTCTCCATAAAAAAAAACACATCCGAAAACTAACGTTCACCTTTGTTCACCCGCGATTAATAAGTACGGCAAGTTCACGAGCCCCACTAACGACTTCGTTCGCACTTCGCGCGCACGTATAAAGGATCGTCTAATGACTTGCGCTTCGATGATCCTTATAAATTGTCGTATTGGCTCGGTCACGACGCGCACAAGCGCAAAACAACAGTCTCTCGCCAGTAAACAATCGCTAATGCAATCGTCTCCAGTGTCGCTCTTTGTGCGAAATGCGTCAGTCGGCTGATCCGTGATGTTTTGGTGACTTTCCCCCGCTGTGCGAAAAGCGAGTTTGGATTCATTGCAAAGGATTTCATCGCGAAAGTTGAGTTACCGGACTCATCCAGCGCACACAAAAACTCGCTCTGAAAGATTTCGACCTCGCAGATCAAGCGCTTCCATTGTTGGCGATTTTCCGACGCTCATGAGGGTTCGTGCCGCTCCCCGTCTGCGCCAGTCCGCGCGTGTGCACTTGCTTTCATGTTGCATTCGCCAGAACACTTCAACTAGTGATAAAAGCACCTATACTTGACATTTCGCGTCTCGTTTTAGCCGCTTGCTTGGTGCACTTACTTCCATATCCTCCATGTGATCCTCATCCACGGGACCCAGAGCGCTGTCGCCGGTGCTCCAGTCCGCGAGAGAAGGCTGTTTCACCGCACACTTGCTCTGCTCGGGTTTTCTCCTGCCTCGTAGCACCTTTGCCGCGTTGCGATAGGAAACCGAGCCTTTATAGTTGACTTTCAGCACCGTTTGCTCCTCTATCAGTTTCTCTAGTTCTGACCGGGTTCGGTCCCAGTCCGAGCCGTGTCGTCTTTTGACCATCCTGCAAATTCTGTCCAGGTCCGGTCGCGCTTTTCTCGACCTCAGTGAGTCTATGGAGCCCAGGATCCATTCGCGGTACGGCTCAGACATTATTCCTAATGGGCTTCAAGCTTGATAGAGTGGATGAAGTGCGTCACTGTTGCCTTCGACGTGACGCTCGCAGTCTTTCGAGCCGCGGCGCGAGAGCGCTGGAGAGAGAGAAAAAAACGGAAACATACTGTACGCGTGCGTTGATCATTTATTGAGCGCTTTTAAGGTGGAATGCGCGAGATGCGCGGCCCGCCACTAGTAGGAGATTTAAGGAGGCGTCGCTCGGTTGCACGTTTCCGTGCCGCTTAAATGGCTATTTTGGAATACAATACTAGCATGCTGCATTCGTTTTTTTAAGTAACACGTGAAGTCGTCCGCATTATACAATGGTAAACTTTTCATTTACATTCCTTGTTTAATCCAGACACTTATTTTGGAATTAAAATGTTAAAACAAAACGGTCATTTTTGCCAATCAAATGATTAGTCGAAAGGGAAATGCGCTGAGTGGAATATTAGCTACGTACTGCATACTACATAGTATATACTGTGTACAGTATTTACTATGTAGTATACAGTACATAGTTTGAAACACAAGGCGTTATGCAACAATACACACTTCAAACAGCAGTATGCTGAGCTCATTGTGCTTCGTTTAATCAGGCCAGAAAAAATATCAGAATAGTTTGTTAGTCTTATTAAATAGCTTTTTTAAAGGAACACTCTACTATTTTTGAAAATAGGCTCATTTTCCAACTCCCCTAGAGTTAAACAGTTGAGTTTTACCGTTTTGGAATCCATTCAGCCGATCTCCGGGTCTGGCGGTAGCACTTTTAGCTGCAGCTTACCGTTACCGCAGACCGTTAGCATCTCCTTATGTTTCCTAACTGGGGACTACTTTCAGGCGCTGCGTGATATCATTGCGCCTGCTGCACCCATGGTACGGCAGCAAAGTTCCTTGATTATTACTCTGGAATGAGAGTATAGTTCCTAGCCATATCGGCCTAGAAAATCGCAACTTTTCATTTTCCGTCGGTCTTAGTACACGATGTAACTACAGAAGAGTCAAGTTTTAAATAGGAAAAATATCGAAACTTTTTGGTCATTTTTGAGCGAGATGCTAACGGTCTAATCAGATTCAATGATCTATGCTAAGCTAAGCTAAAAGTGCTACCGCCAGACCCGGAGATCGGCTGAATGGATTCGAAAACGGCAAACCTCAACTGTTTAACTCTAGGGGAGTTGGAAAATGAGCCTATTTTCAAAAATAGTGGAGTGTTCCTTTAAGTTAAGCATCTTATATTGGCAGTCCAATCAAATTAGTTAAGAAAAAAAAATAAAAATTGTGGCTTAAAGTACTTCTAGTTTCTCGAGCGCTTTGCATTGTGGGATACAGTATTGTGCAATGTGCTTCACATTTTATTAAATGTAGTACGTCATCTCAAGGAGATTTAGAATAAATTTCATGCATCTCCAAAAGAACTTGTCCAGCTTGTGCAGGTCCACCCCGAAATTCATGATAAGTGATCCGTCATCATTGCTCATGGATGCTCCGACAAATGTTTTTTTGAGATAAAACGTCATGTGACTAATGACTAGAAATCACCGGAAAATTATGTCATGGCAACACAGAAACCTTCAAATACGAATCAGGCATTGGTTAAAAAAAATAAAAATAAAATAAAAAGTATATATATCATGTCCTGTGACCGATATAAAATAAAAAAAAATTCGGAACAATAACATTTAAGACGGCACCACATTCTTGTAATTTTAACATTTAAAACTTTATTGGAATGATACATGTTGCAAAATATTATTCTGTGTATTTTTTTTTTAAACATACTCGATGTGTCCTACGGGTATCCGTCAACTTCTCCAGAAGGTAAAATAATTAAGACTGTTAAAGGCAGAGAATATACAGTATTGTTTCCCGAGAAGGTACAATAGACTACACCATCACCATACCCATGTCGGGAGGAAAGAGACTCCTGTTATTGAAAATACACTTAGAAAATATGCAAAAGTAAATCAAATGTTCTCTTCATGATTTTTTTTTTTTAAAGCAAATAGAAGAGTGTCGGAAACTGGATGTGTTCAAAGGCAAACTGTATCATGGACTGATGCGCGCGCACACACAAAAAAAAAGATGACTGACAATGTGAATGAACAGATGAGTGGGAGACTGAAGGATGTGTGACACCCATGTATTTGAAAGGAAGGGACGGGACCCAGAGATAGAGGGACGACATATGAATACCGCCAAAAATGTCACATATTTCCATGCTCTGACAAAAAAAAGGTGTAATGAAAGGTGCATTTGAGCCATAATTTCCCAAAAGTCACTGTTGCTTTAAACAGAACCCTTCCATGTTCAAGCTCAAAGATGAGGGGGAAAAAAAACTCACGCGAAAGCCAACCTGTACATTATAACTCAGTGCACCAGTTGAGGATAGTCTTCCGTTGCTTCTAGCGTCACAAGACCAGCGCAGTAATCAAAACGTACAGACGCATTCTTTAAACACTGATTGTTTTGTTTTCCAGCTATTCAAACCAAGCCATGGAGCCGTTTCTCCTGTTTTTACACCCATTTTATGACAAAGTTTCCAGAAATGGGGCGAGCAAATGTCCCAGCAATCGCTAGGCATGCAGGAAGAAGTGTGAGGGAGAGAAAATCTAAACCTACCATGTTTTGTGAAATATAAACTCCTGCCCTTTGCTCATCTATGTTTCTAAAGCTACATCAGCACCCGAATGATCAAAAATGGACCCAATTTGGTCTGTTTTGGCTGTGAATCTGGCAGGCTACAGTGACATAACATTTCCTGAGAGGAAAATGAACAGTAATTTGATCTCATACTGCAATTTAAATGGCATCACAGCCATTCAGTGTCCAATAGATACTTCCGATATTAAAAGAGTTGCTTGAAATACCAATTTTATCCTGGCACCAATCTGTAGTTTGCAAAATTAAGTTACATTACTCATCATAACAAGCGGAAATAACAAACCAAAACAAACAAACAAACCATAAATCAATTTTGCATGATTTTGAAATCTGCACCTAACGAACAGCTGAAGGACTGAGCTTTAAGCGATTGTGTGCATCTCAGTTTTAAAGGAGAAGCGTGTCAATTCTGTGCCACTAACAGCAGCAAAATCACAAAAATAATGACTTTTATCAATTCTAATATATTATGTCCTTTCTGTTACTCAAACAGACTGTGGTTCAGTTTGGTGCCACTATTTGCACAGAAGTTACACTTGACCTTTAAAATCGAATAAAACATTCACCAAATGCGCAACTGTATAAGTATAACAAAATAAAATCTTTGCAACCCACTACGCATTACTGCACACTTCTGGAAACTAAAAAACAACAACAAAAAAACATGGGGACGTTTGCTTTTAGATTGTCTTGCATCCTACAAAGTTATAGAGCAAGATAAGCGAACAAATTTTTGATCAGTTCATTGGACGATACTTCAACAGGCCGAGCTTCACTAACTGGTCAATATCTTAATAACACACAATAAAGTCTACATGAACAACAAGCTTATTTAAAGCAGAAATTGAGATTGATTAGTGAAGCCTTAGAGAGTTAAACCATCACTAGCAGGCGACACGGTAGAAAAGAATAATAAAAAATACCCAACAACATCATCCACCAGGAACCCAGTGTAACCACAGAAACAGTGCTCTCCTTTAACGTTTTCCTTTAAAAGCATCTTTTTTAAAAACAACCAGCTGCATTTCCAGACTTTGTGCTCACTTTCTATTCGCTGTATTCCTTCACTTTTCCGTTTTCTGTTGGTTTATCTCTGGACATTTATCTTAGAATCAAAGCCATCTGAGAAAACCTGTAAAATAATGGATTCGGAGCTTCAAGTATGCTTACATGCTACAGATCTGAAATATTAAGAAGTGTTACGGTGTTATCAGTGGCCACTTTCAACACTGGCTTAAAATACTCTAAATAATCTAGAGAATGACGAATGATGATCCAAATCAACAATATTTATACTAAGCGGCTGATTCTGCCTGATCCTAGAGCACTGTAGGAAATTAATATGCAATGACAAATTTGAAGGATGGTTGTGTGATGCTTGAAATCCAAATGAGAAATGGGTGAGGTGTCAAACAAAAAGCCAGATCTCTTGAACGGTGTAAGTTGGATTGATTTGGTATTGGGTGCCAATAGGTGCACAGGAAGTAAACATGATGTGACAGGGTGGAGAACTACAGAGCAAGGACACCAAAAAAATGGGTTGGGGGTAATTTTCTCTGGAGAAGCCAAAATTCAGTACCAGAAAATAACCTCTATATCTCTGGAAAAGCAAAAGAAGTAGTCACAAATATCCGCATACCAGCCAGCCACAGAGAAGTGACCGAATCTCTGCCCAATGGACCCTGGCTACCAAACAAGAGGGAAAACATGAAAATGGACAAGTAACAAGTGACGAAGGATCTGAAAAGGCAACACTGCTGGCGTCTCTCTCAGGACTTCGTTCTTCTTCTCCCTCCATCCGTGTGTGAGGGCTCTACGTTGTTGTTACCGGATAAGGCTCAGTCCAGTCCATCATCACCACCACCCTGGAAAATGATTCTTCTCTGTGTTGCCCCACATCTAATTTCTCTCCATCCCTCTCCTCCGCTGCTGCTTCTAGAATTCAGCAAACTCCTTTCCACATTTCTCTGTGAAAGAGACCCGGATTTCTTCTTCCTCGTAGTCGTCAAAGTTGCTGGTGTCGCCGGGGCCTTTGCACTTAGGTATGAAGGGGGCTTCCACCTGAAAACACAGACAAAATGGTCAGGTTATTGCATTGAATGAAATATTATGAAGACCATAACATGTACTGATGATGACTTTACTAATAGAAGTGACTTGAAGCTAGGCCTGGGCGATAAAACGGTATCGATATTTATCGACGGTACACCTTCTTCGATAACGATAGAAAAAATGTTCGATATAGCGCACGATATAAGCACGTACTATGAGTGACGCAGACAGCATGCACAAACACCAACACATGCTGAAATGAGTGCTGTGCCTGCCTGTGATGAGGAGATTGTGAACTTAAAACAAAAAACATTTGTTTGTCTCAATAAATTGTGTTAATTATAATTACAGTGGTTAAATAAAATAAAAAAAAAAGTCTATTGCTTTTTGTTTTAAAAAAAAGTTATAAATAATGCCAATAATGATCGATACCGAACGATATGAAACATTATATCGTTGATAAATTTTTTTAGCTATATCGCCCAGCCCTACATGAAGCTTGAGGAAATGGCGAGAACATTATAAGAACCCAGTGTGGTTGAGGTGAGATTACCTTCTTCTGGTAGATTGCGATCCAGTCGGTGGTTGCAAACCATTTGTGGCCTTTGATGTCGTTGACGCCGTTCTTGAGGTTACCGAAGCGCTTCGTCAGATCTACCTGCAGCAGGTTTCTCAGCAGGTCCTTCAGGTCAGAGCTAAAGTGTGAGGGGAAGCGAACCTAGAGAAAGATTAAGACACACGGTCAGTGTTTGAAATTCACAAGCACCTTTACAAACAGACGTGACTTCCAATACACCAGAAAGTCTTGTCATAACTGACACAATGCTGTGACTGAATACTTAAATATAAACCATGTAGAAGACAGCATGTTGCACCCAAACCACAAAAACCAATGAGAGCAGCAGCAGCAGAAGACAGCAACTAAAACCTTTAGATGACTCACAGCTCAAATTTAAACTTAAACTTTCATTTTTAAAATTCATTTCAGCAAAGGATACATTCATGGCAAAAACAAAACAAAACCAATTTAAATATGCAATTAGATGTCTTAAAACATCACAATAACAACTACATAAATTTTTTCCGTTTAATGCTGGACGAAAATTGTGAATTTGTCCCCTGGTAAAACCCTTTCAAAAATATGAGTTAAAATATTGCCTAGTAACATTAAAAGCAAAACAGTCAAATAAAATAAAATCAATAAAATTAAAATAAAAAGTGTCTGCTAAATGAATAACTGTAAATGTAAAATATGCTTGGTTATCTAACACACACACACAAAGAAAAAAGAAAACATAAAAAGCCCATATGTCTGACTCCAGGTCAGCATTTTTTTAGTATTATTTATATACTCATAGTTTTTATAAAAATTTTGAATGAACATATTTTTTATATTTTCAGTTTAATTTTTAGTCATTTTTGCTCATTTTAATTTTTACTAATTAATATTTGGTTTTGTTCTTTTTAAATATTATTATTTAGGTTTATTTTTTTGTTTCCATTTGTTTTCGTTTTTATTTATTTCCAGTTAGTAATTTTAATTTTTTAGTTAGTACATTTTCCAGTTACACAATTTCTGGCAACATTGTCGACTTGACTGCATATACACTATTGGAAGAGAACTGAACTGAGCTGGACGACGACATCCCTGAATCAACAATTAACTACCTGATAAACTGACTGTTTTCTATTGTCCTCTTGCATTATCGACACACTATTTTCCTGTTTGACATTGTAAAGCTGCTTTGACGCAATCTGTATTGTATAAAGCGCTATATAAATAAAGGTGACTTGACTAATTTTAGTGCTTCAACGTGAACTTATTTAAGTTAGTTATCAAGGCAACATTTCTCATTTTTGCTTAAAGCTTTGTCATCTAATATTTTGTATTATTAATATGTGTGTGTGTGTGTGTGTTTTTAATTAAATTATTAACTAAATTAGTTATTACGTTTCTTAAAGCTGCAGTCTGTAACTAGGGATGGGTACCGAAACTCGGTATTTAATTGGTACCGGGGCTAAATTATGAAAGACCGGAGTATCGATAAGTTCTGACGTTAACGGTTCTGCTATCGGTACTGGAGAAATTAATAAAACACACATACATTTATTATTGCTATATATACATTATCTTGCAAATTCTATCTCACCAGAGTCGCCAGCTGTTTTTCAAACATTTGTCTATGATGCATTTTTGCTATTCGCAATTCAGAAGCGAGATCGCGCTCACGCGGAGGAGCTTCAGCACGCGCAACATGAAAGCCCTGTTTAATCATGATAGAAGAGAGAACTAAACATTCAAACTTCTGCTTACACTTCATGCCTGTGGCTGTTTTATTAAGCTAACTTTATTTTTTTATTTCGATTTTGGCTTCTAAGGATTATACAAAAGAAGACATGAGGTAAAGCTATTAAAAACTAGCTGCATTTCGTATTGCGCAACTTCTTTCCCTTCACAGCGGTGCGCATTCGTTCCTCCCTAAAACCCAAACTTAACGCCAGAATCAGCTCGATCGGTGATTGTTGTAAGATGCCGTCTTTACTGTTGCTAAATTGCGGGACATGTTTGATAAAACGTTGAAAGCACAATCCGCACAAGAGACGCTGTTCCTCCGGCTGAAATGTGTGCAGCGCTCCAAAACGGACAAACAAATTACACTTTGAGCTTCGGGCGCATGTCCAAACGATCAAATACTTTAACGATACCCATCCCTATCCGTAACTTTACGAAACTATACAAAGTGCAGTCTCCACACTGGTGTGTTGACTGACAGCCACACATTAGATTCATGGAGCCGTGCCGGTGCACAACCCACGCAAGGAAGATAATTCCGCAAATAGCATCAATTGCAGGTTTTCAAACAGAGACGGCGACAAAGAGGTCAAACTTACGGACTGCAGCTTTAAATAGTTATTTGTGACCCTGGAGCACAAAACCAGTCATAAGGGTCTTTTTTTTTTTAATTGAGATTTATACATCATCTGAAAGCTGAATACATAAGCTTTCCATTGATATATGGTTTGTTAGGATAGGGCAATATTTGGCCGATATACAATTATTTGAAAATCTGGAATCTGAGGGTGCAAAAAAATCTAAATATTGAGAAAATCGCCTTTAAAGTTGTCCAAATGAAGTTCTTAGCAATGCATATTACTAATCAAAATTTACGTTTTCATATATTTAAAGGTAAGAAATTTACAAAATATCTTCATGGAACATGATCTTTACTTAATATCCTAATGATTTTTGGCATAAAAGAAAAATCGATAATTTTGACCCATACAATGTATTTTTGGCTATTGCTACAAATATACCCCAGCGACTTAAGACTGGTTTTGTGCTCCAGGGTCACGTTTAATAAATTAGTTATTTCATTTTTATTTAGCTTTATTTTTATTTCAGTTTTAGTAAACTTATTTCAGACAGTTGCCTAAGCAAGTGTTTCATCTAATATTTCTATTTTAGCTTTATTTCAAGTTTATTTTAGCTTTATTTCAAGTAACGAAAGAACACCAGTTTAGATAAATAACAGCACCACTGACACACGTGTGTGGTGAAGAGTGGCCACTGAACTATATGACATCCAGCGCCAAATCATTCCACTGCAGTGATATTCTGTCGCAGCGCTCACCTTCCCAGAAACAATCTTCTCGTAGATCTGGATGGGCTGGTCGGCAAAGAACGGAGGGTAACCGGCAGCCATTTCATAGATCAGCACACCCAGAGCCCACCAGTCCACTGCTTTATTATAACCCTGAGAGACACAGAGAGCTGAAGTTATGCTGAAATGGCTTAAACTGCAGTTAAAACAAGAAAAGCAGCTTTGGTACTCACTTTACTGAGGATGATTTCTGGCGCCAGGTACTCAGGTGTGCCACACAGTGTCCAGGTCCTGCCCTTTACACGTTTAGCAAATCCAAAATCTGTTACCTGCGAAAACAGCAAGAATGAGGATAAATATCGCATGTATACATCTGTGAAAAGCATGTGAGTGAGCCTGTATGGCCTTAAACAGTGACTCAAACACAAGGCAGGTATATTCTTTGCAGTCATGTGACATTCTTGGAGCTGCTACCATTACATTACATTAAGTCATCTGATCTTAAACCCTGCGTGTTTACCTGTATGTAGCCCTGCTGGTCTATGAGCAGGTTTTCAGGCTTCAGATCTCGGTAGATAAGATCAAGTGAGTGAAGGTATTCAAAGGTCAGAACTATCTGGGCGGCGTAGAATCGGGCATGAGGCTCACTGCACCAGACAGAGACAGATAGACACAACGTAAATGTACAGAGGTCATCGGACCTGCACGCACGCTCATTATACAAGAATGAGATGGTTAAATAATTTTAGATGAAGCCTGTCACGTATCAGGACACTGCTGCCACTGTTTGACATGTTATGTCAACTACACTAAAATATCATCATTAACTGAACTGAAAAGAAACAACCTAAACATAATGTGAATCTGCATTTTTTTTTTTCCCATTCTGAAAAAATTCTTGCAAGCAAGTCTTTGAACTATTTGCGTTTTCTGGTCAAGAACCATGCACTTAGACAGAATTGATCTTTTACATATACTCCTTTCATCAGTGGATGTGTGATGATGATAAAAAAAAAAAAAACATATTTGGCAATATGCAAAAGAACCCAGTCGCGTATTGCAGTCAATGACTGTTATGCAATGCGTCGGGTGATTACTCACCTGAACCGGCCGATTCTACGTAAGTGAGAGAACATCTCTCCTCCAGGAACATACTCCATTACCATATACAGGTTAGTATTATCCTAAGTACAGGACACACAAAAGAAAGAGCACAAAAGCATTGAGATATAACCACGCACTACCATTCAAAAGTTTGGATTTGAAAGAAGTCTCTTCTGCGCACCAAAGCTGCATTTATCTGATCAAAAATACATATTGCAAAATATTATTACAATTAAACTGTCTTCTATTTTAATATATTTTAAAATGTAATTTATTCCTGTGATCAAAGCTGAATTTTCAGCATCATTACTCCAGTCTTCAGTGTCACATGATCCTTCAGAAATCATTCTAATATGCTGATTTGCTGCTCAAGAAACATTTATGATTATCATCATCAATGCTGAAAACAGTTGTGCTGCTTAATTTTTTTTGTGGAAACCTGATACATTTTATCAGGATTCTCTAATGAATGGAAAGTTCAGCAGAATAGCAGTATGTCTTTACTGTCGTTTTCGATCAATTTAATGTGTGACTCAAACCTAGGGATGCCCCGATACCACTTTTTTTCAGAACGAGTCCGATACCGATACTTTCATTTTTGGTCTGTAATCGCAAAACGTTTTCCTAAAATAATGCAGGGAACCACTCGTTATACATTATACACGCGTACTATTTTGGTGATGTAATTTGTGTCACACGCAGTGTACATGGACCCTCGCGTACGAGTAAAAACCGATGTATACTTTGGCCTTAAAGCAAGCTAAACATATTTAAAACGCATGCGTTTGCATTGGTGCAAAATGAGAGAGACACTTACAGCCTAGCGCATTTCACCCAGTCTGCTAGTTTCACTTCTGCTTTAAATAAAGTCGTACCTGGCATTATGTGTGTGCGCTGCGAGTGTGCATGAGCGTATGGTGTCCAGGAGAGCGCGTGAGCGCTGAATGGTTAAACACTGGCATGAATTAAAAAATAATGCAGTTTATAAACATTAGTGACGATGTGACACTGCCTCGATTGTGCAAGTGACAATTCCTGTGTCAACTGTGCAGCGTGCAGCTTTATCGGGGCATTTTTACGAGTATGAGTACAGGAGCGCAGTATTGGGCCCGATACCGATACCAGTATCGGTGCATCCCTACTCAAAACTCATCTAAAGGTTGAAAGACTGAGATAGATATTTTTGCTGTATCATCCTTCTCCAAATATGCAAGTATACTAGGGGTGCTCCAATCAGGATTTTTGAGGCCGATCACAGAAAGCAGTATCTGCCGATACCGATCTTTTTAAAGCCTGCTGTTTGTGAAATTACATCTCACACAAGGTTTTCAAATTACTTTATAAGTTATCTAATGAAGAAATATGAAGGCGAGTACCTCAACTTCAGCATTATAATGATTTCACCCACGCCTGACAGAGACTGAGATGGTGCCGCTGCATGTCATGCCAAACCTCTCACGGCAGCGTCATCAGCTTGAGATCGTTTTTTTTAGATCGGCCTTTTTAGAGACCGCCGATCAATCATCCCAACATGATTATCGGCCGATAATGATCGGTAGCTGATCAATCGGAGCACCCCTAAAGTATACATACACACACACACAGCTGGTACCTTGAACGAGTGCTCCAATCGCACAAGGAACGGGAAGCTGACAGCCTGCAGGATGCGTTTCTCATTCAGCGTGTGTTCGATCTGTTTCAGTTTCACCACCTGAAAGACACGAGAAGATGAGCGCTAACATACAGACACACACACACCTTTCAGCGGTGATTCCTCAGAGTGGCTTACCTTCTGTTTATCGAGGATCTTCATGGCAAAATGCTGGCCTAATTCTTTGTGCTTGACTAGCATGACTCGTCCAAACGAGCCAGTGCCTAGAGTCTTCAACCTCTCAAAATGGTCCAGAGATGCAGTGTTCTGTACATTGACAGAAATAGTCAGCTCTACTGCCTTTTCCTTTTGCATTGAAATCTTTATTAAATGCAATCCTGTGGTTCATGAAGAACTTTGTTTTCCTACCTCCACGAGTGCCATCTATTATTGCCTTGTTTATCTAAAAGTGCTCTTTCCATTTAAACCTAGCCAAAAAGCCATGTGCTGACTGTGAAACACGTGCCTAGAGTCTTCAACCTCTCAAAATGGTCCAGAGATGCAGTGTTCTGTACAACCAGAGAAATAAAGAGGAAGAGAAGATGGAAATTGTTGTTAAATACATATTGGGTTTTTTTTTCAAAGACAAATTTGAATGTCCCTATATCTATATGGTTTATCTAGAGCAGTCAAACTTACTTGGCAATGATTATTTCACTTATTATCTGAATGTTCACTAACAAGATGATCTACAGTTTAAGGTATGATTTTCAGAAATGTGAAATACAGTAAATAAATCACATTCACTATACGTCAAATTTTACTTTTATTATTTCCTCAGGGTATGTAGTACAAAAGCTGTGTACTGAAAAATCACAGAGACTCCATTGTTATTAAGAAAAACAAACAGCAGGTCAGTTCATCTTGTGTACAGAAGGGGGCGCAATGCAACACGCATGAACTCGTAGGCTGACAAAGTGATTGTGTGCAGTGCAGAAAATGGGATTAACTGACCTGTGCTGGGTTCTCCCATTTCTTTAGGAAATCTTCTTTGGCTTTAGCGAGAAACTCCTTAACTGAAAACGAAAAAGGCAGAAATAATGTGTGTGTGTGTTATTTAATTATGTGCACAACAGAATTACATTGCACTTAGAGACATATAAATGTGCTACAAAAAAGTCTGTTGTGATATTGCCATTAGAATCTGTTAAAATGTCAAAACGTAGGACATGTAAAAACAGTCATGGCTATGTGGCAGTCAACATCAACCTTTTACAGCCCCTACAACACATTAAAGTCCAGAGTTGCTGGTCTACCCTTATTTATGACAGCTGCGTATGAGCTGCTGAAATGCCTGGGAAGACTGCTGAGAACTACTACCTTTTCTACACGTCACACTGCATGTACACAAAGTGAATCTCATGAAAACATTTCACCTTAAATAAATGTATCCTCATTATTCTTAATTGTGATCTTAATTACATTGTATTACTTTAAAAATACATAAGCAGTTTGCAAATATTACCACCGTTTACATTTTTTACAATTTCAAAAATAGGCATTCCCGCATGCTTTTCATATTTTTTTATGTTGATTAAAAAAGTATTAATTGGTGGAATTCTGCAGCCATATAATACAGGTAATTTAAAGGGAAGGTTCACCCAAAAATGGAAATTCTGTCATCAATTACTCAGCCTTCCAAACAGTTTTTTTCTTCTGTTGAGCACAAAAGAAGATATTATGAAGAATATCAGTAATCAAACAGTTGATGGTAGCCATTGACTTCCACAGTATTTTTTTTTTTTACCATACTATGGAAGTCGATGGCTACCGTCAATTGTTTGGTTACCAACTAGAGCCCGACCGATATATCGTTTTGCCGATATTATCGGCCGATATGAGCCTGTCGCCGATATATATCGGTATCGGCGAATATGCCGCCGATATGAACATTTTTTTTACAGAACATATAATGCAGATAAAATGCTTGAAATTGTGTAATTACTTAGTTTGTCCAGCAGAGCGCGATCCATTGTTTGCTACTGGCGACCTGGATGAAACGCTTTAAAGCTTAAGTCAATGGAAAACCACTGAAACTTTGAAGGCCATATCTCCGTAACGGCGCGGCGAATCCGCAACAAATTCGGGGGATCTCTTCAGCTCAAGGAACCCTCTCGAACGCGAATCGAGTGTACGTCTTGAGGCCCTCTTTCGAATGAGACCACCCCCGCGTGGATAGCCCCCGGGGTTCGGGAGTTACGGGTGGTTAAATTCGCGGTCCGGCGCCGACCGATCTAGCGATCCCGGGGGGCTACCGACGCGTGGAGGGTGGCGTTCGAGAGGGCTCCTCGAGCTGAAGGGATCCCCCGAATTTGGTGGAGATCTGCTGGCGCGTTCGCGAGATAGTGACTCCAGTCTACACTTTCCCTTCAGTAAGGAGGTCTCTTGTTCAGGCAGCATTCACGCGTTGTCTTATTCGACCGTAAGTGCCCTGCGAAGTGGACTTCACATGAAATTCCGCCATGATTCCAGTTCCAAGGGAACGTACACGTTACATTCAAAGGGCATTAAAGTTTCAAACCACGTGTTACAACTAACACCCCGTTACTTTGTAAATCGCACTCATCGCAAGTTTATTGTTAAATTGTTAAATGCCCTTACATATCTCTGTCACCATTATAAGTGTTTGATCACCACATTTGAGTGATCAAAATGTGTTTATGTATATATATTCTGTTTATGTATATACTGTATTTTATATAAAGTACCAGTCAAATGTTTGGACACACGAATGGGAAAGTGTCCAAACTTTTGACTGGTACTGTACTATAATATACACAAAGAATATCGTCCGATATATCGGTATCTGCCTTTTTTTTACTCCCTAATATTGGTATCAGCCCCAAAAAACCCATATCGGTCGGGCTCTATTACCAATATTCTTCAAAATATCTTCTTTTGTGTTCAACAGAGAAAAAAAAACTCATACAGGTTTGGAACAAGTTAAAATTGAGTAAATGATGAGAGAATTTTTGGGTGAACTATCCCTTTAACTTCCTATGTATTTACATCTTACATTCACATTTAAGATTTTTTTAACTAAGCATCCTATAATTTGCTGCACTTACATTTCCCCTTCTCCAATCAACTTTTTAATCAAATTACGTTGTTCCTCTGAACAATGTTTGGAATGGCCCATTTTACTTCGTAATTCAGAAGGAAATATATTTTATAACAATGTGTAGAACATTGCTTCCTTTCCTCCTTAATAAAGGACAATTAATGACCTGTTTATTTCTCAGAATGAATGAATTCTCTAATTAAACTCCACACTGCTATTATTTTGAACACACCTCTTTTAATGCATCAGTCAGTTACTCAGAACAAGCAGCATTCATGTCATGCCAGTTGGGTCTGTTGTTTTCTATTACACTATTACATCCATAAGTAAATTATTTGCAATGCATTATAACAATTGCAATGCAGAAATATCACTACTGCTAACAGTGGTTCATCAGGTTACTGATGTTGTAAAGTTAAACTAGCATCTCCATTATATATACATTTAAGTTCCCTACCACAAAAAAACACCCAAACAAACTCAAGACTGTGGCCCCCACAGTATTGACCACTTCCGTTTTTCATCATGTTTTTTGTGTGTTCAGAGCCTGTGGCAATCACTCTCATTGGCTGTTCGTGGTAAAGGCCTGTTCTAATTTCCACTGTTGTTAAAACCACATCGACTGAGCTCATGTTATCTAATACTTCCTGAGCCCACCATGACAGAACAAGAGCTCAGACCCAAATCAATATCTACTGACTCTCTCGCACTTCATATTTCTCTCACTCTGTGTGTGTGTGTGTGTGTGTGTGTGTGTGTCTGTGTGTGTGTGTGTGTACATGTGAGAAAAGTCACAGCATCATAATTTCTGCTTCAGAAACAGTGAGAAAGAATCAGCAATCAGAAGTACTACTTGAGTATTGCTCCCTCTACTCTTTATAGGACTGTGTGGGAACGTTCAGACTACAGGCTCTTCCTCATTCCACACTACCAGTGCTCACTCTGGGGAAATGCAAGCTGTCGCAGCCACTGAAGAGATCTTGCGCCCAGAGGAGAAATCCAAAGAAACGCAGTGTGATTGCTGCCATTGAGGACTCTACCGCAGGATACACCCACGTGAAGCATTCTCAAAGTGCAATGCTTTTAAATCCGAAGTAGGGGCATTAAACGATCTCTCTCTGTGGTGAAAAAGGCAGACGGCGTAGAGCGAGGTTAGTCACACTCGAATCTACTGCCATTATCTCCAGTCCACAGGCTCCAGGCAAAGCCTGAGAGAGAGAGAAAAAGCCTCACCCCACAACTTCCCGTCAATTCCCCTGCCTTATTATCTCTGAGAGAGATTCAGGAGTGTCTCTCTCACAAACGCAGTGGTTGATGGGACTGCACACACTCCAGGGTCATATTTGTACTTCATTTAGATCATATGTAGAGGAACTACAGTAGAAGATAGAGGCAGCGGAGAGGACAGTGTCCAAAGTTCACCTAAAATGGATGCTGATCCAATGCTCCATAAAACCGTGCAACAAAAGGTGCTCGAAGCGGATTCAAAACATAGGTAAGGCCTCAGCCGCTTCGCCGTGCACACAACCCGAAAGAAAAATCTAAGAATTACAACAGCCATACGTAAAAATAGCCCTGCTGCAATTTCATAAATGGCTCAGGATATGAATGATCCTTGCCTTTGTGCTGGCTTCCCTAGCAAACGGGTGCCATGACTACCTGAGGGAAATAACCAATTCCCACACAAAGTAAGCTGTGCCCTTACCGTCCACTAGGAGCGTGGGACCCTCCACTGCTCCTTCACCACCACTGCTGCCTCCCCCTCCTCCCTCCACTGATCCTCCTGAAGAACGAGATTCCCCTGAAGAACGAGATTCCCGCTTCCCACCATGCCTCCTGGAGTTTTTTCGGTCACACATGGGCCCTGCCGAGATGGTTCCTCCTTTCTCCTCTTACTCACAGCATCAGGCTCATAGCCCTAGGCATCTTCCTAAGAGGTCCTCGCACACTTGACCCTCGCATCCACTTCAGCTAAGAGCTACAGGTGTGCTTTCAACACTGCTTTTGTCTCCAAGTGTGGCCAATGATTCAGTCTGCTGATCCTGCTCTTCCTCTAGTGCCGAATGTTGAACTAAAGTCCTCGCTTTCTGCAGCTCCACTGTGCGGACATCACCCTGGTAAATCAATCCCCCTCATGCTCCGTTTGTATCAATATTTATTCTGTACACAGTGCCATTCCACTCACCCTCAAGTGGAACACACACACCTAAAACGCAAGCACATACACAAACACACGCACTAGATTGATCCAAATAGGGACCTGGTCGCTTAGGGGAGGGATGAACCTATAACAGCAGTCTCATCTAATGAAAAACATGGACAATAAATAGATTGTGTGGCAGTTCCTACCAACCTAAACAAAGCAAAGAAATAGTAACTTATTATTAAAAGTGGAGAAATTAGGGTCAAAAAGACTCCAGTGCCTGGAAAAATTAAGTGGTCATAAAGGGTACTGCATTAAGTGCGTCCCATTGGTCCCTCAAACCCTGGCAATGTCCTCTAGTGGACAGAGTCCACAATTGATTAGTCAAATCAATCAGGGTGGCCCTCGGCTGCTGTTGCTCGCTCTGACGCACACCAAAGGGGGTCGGCTAGTGGTGCATTGACAGCAAGAGCCCCGCTGTTCCACAAAAACACACACACACACACACACACACACACACATATCTGAGAGCAGCACCCATTTGCAGACAGTGCAGCCTCAGGCCTGGCATTTCAGCCTCTTTCAGGGAATAAATGCAGTGGTACAGCAAGAGTAAGGCAGAGACACAGGAAGAGTCAGGGACAGATGGATTTAAAGACTGAGGCAGATCCAGCCACCCTGGCCAGGTGGAGACTCAAGGGACAGTGACACCTTTGGTAAGTCTCTCCCTCCTCCATGACCTACTTTCTCAAGACTATAGGTACTGCTCTAGTCCAGGAATAATCTCTTTTCAGCTCTCAGATACTTGACACGCTTCCACGGACTAACTTTGTGGATACAGAGAGTTGGTAAACGTGGGGTATTTTAAGCAAATGTCCATGTGCAATGGTGGGAATTTGAGATGAGACTATTAAAGCACACAACAGTCGACCAAAGACAATGCGGAAGAGTTGGCAAAAAAAGGACTGATTTAACAGATGCTATGAAGACACTGCCTGTAAAAAACGTCAAATTGCAAATCAAATGCGTGTAGGGCAATCGCAAACTTTCAAAGAGTCTGGAGTCTGACCCTACAGTCATCTGAGAATGGATAAGCGTCGCATGAACGGGTGATGCCGTTAGCCTTAGTTCATAATTCAGACTGGCAGGAACAGCAGAACACTGGGACCCCAACAAAGCGGGACACACTGACAGGTTTCCCAGGAGACAGAGAGCCAGCTTCCCTGGAACTCCTGTATGACGCAGCCAATGCCAGGCAACAGCACAAACATTAGAAGATGAATAAAAAGGGCTTTGTACCCAGGATGTGCGTGTCGGCAGTCCCACATCAATCCACAAAGCACAGCAAGAGGTGCTAATCTAAACACGATCTCCATATCACACATGACTTAAATTTACAACATACTTTCTGTTAAATCTCTTTTTGATCCCATTATGAAAAACATCTATAATTCATGGTCAGCCAATACGGGTTTTCAAAGGGAAATATAACATCTATAGAGCAGGATAATCAAAACAATGGCATTTAATGAAAATGAAAGCAAATTTCTAAAATAAACAATTTACTTAAAATGTAAAAATGAACTGTTTATCCTCCATTGGCTAGACCTTAAATCGTCAAATATAAGCCTGGTTGATATATCATCATCCATAATCAAAGGTGAAGTATTCAAGATGATAATCGGTTGATCTCACACACTAATTTTGGAGTCAGGCCAGCACTTCCCTATAGATCAGATGGGGAGGTTAGACCTTTAGACATGCAGGTTTCTCCTCCCCCTTTGCCAAGCCCCGCCTTCCACACTTATGTCCAAACACTCACTGTGCCAGCAGCCTTAACCCACATAATGTCTCAGGTCAGTCACTCACTCCAGCAAGAGGCCTCCGACTCATCCTGGGACTGGTAGTAGCCACCCTCCCCACCGCTAGGTTCTCCGAGACAGGGACCGGCCCGCTGGAACAGCCTCTCTGCCAACCTCTGCAGCACTGACATGGTAAACAGCCGTGAAAGTAAGTGTGGCGTAGAGGCATCCGACTTTGTACGGCTGTGTTTCCAAACTCTTTTTACAAAACAGAAGTAAGGATCACTTCTTGTCCGAGACTCTTCTATTTTGACCTCTCTGATGATTCGGGACTCAGGGTAGGCAGGGCTGAACCTTCGCCGTTTCCTTGCCTTCCTGTGCTGGGCTTACACACCCCGTTTCCTCCTGTGGGGTTCCTTGAACAGTCAGGGACTTGTGTTTCCACCACAGCCCACCTATGCATTAACCGTTACTGTCGTACCTTGATCTGATCCACAGCATTGTCTGCCATGTTGTCCTCTCTTGTCCGTGCACACAGTAAAATATGGCCCTCCCCGGCCTGTGGCCCCGGATGGTAGTCAGCACCTGTCTCTAGGGATCAGGGCGGTCTACTGGCGATGGAGCAGATATGGATGTGAAGCATGGCATGAATAAAGTCCCCCATTCCGACCAGGGGAGAGAGAGCTAAAGCCCACCGTGGAAAAAAAAAAAGCACTCCATTTTTGCAACTGAATGTATCAAGCATATTCAAATGACATGCAGTCACATGCAAATAGAAATCCACTCTTCACACATAGATTCTAGCAGCAGCATGCCACTGAGATCCATTTCACACATATCTGTTTCACCAACACCAACTACGCCTTATGCAGGCTAGGCTTAAAAGGCGCCTTGAAAGTAGGCCTGTCATGATAACAATTTTTGGTTGTGCGATATATTGCCCCAGAAATAATTGCGATAAGCGATATTATTGTCATTTTAAAGACCATTTTATGCCACTGAATATATAATCATAATGTAACAGCATAATAATGCAAGAAGGCCTACACACTTCCAAATGACAACAAACTTTTAATTTTTAAGAATATTTAGATCATGGAAATTAAGTATCAAAATATTAGATACCTTAAAAAACTTGAATAAATAGTAAATAAACATTTTCTAACAAAAAGTGCAAAGTAACAAGTACAAAAAAAATTGGAATCTGTAGATTTTTCCATCTACAGATTTTTTCCTGACCTTCATTTCGCTGTAAATTAAGGGTGCACACTATTCCTGAAAAACACAATCACTACTTAGCAGTCAGGTGTCCGTATGCAAAGTCATATACATATATTGCGCGATAAGTCGATATATTGATTATTGCGACAGGCCTACTTGAAAGGTTTTTGACTTTGGATGAAACTGTGCATCAAATATATGGCAGAGGACTTGTATACTGGGTAGCTGATAAAAAACATGTATTTGAACTTTTTTCCAATATCATCATTGTTCACCTAAAAGACATATATATATACACATACATATATATAAATACATATATATACATATATATATATATATATATATACACATATATATATATATATATATATATATATATATGAGAAAATCATTCACTTAGCTTCATGTAATTTCAAACCAGTTTGCTTTTTTTCCCCCATCGTGGTTTTTCACCATGTTGAATGAACTTTTAGCTTTTTTTGCAGTCAGTAAAATATGCATGACAAATTTAACGTTAAACGTAGTCACTCAATTAATGTTAGTCTATTTCATGAAGATAAACAATAGTTTTAAAGTTTTCAATGAAGTAAGCCCTATATAATATCCCGCTAAATGACACTCAACTACCCAGTTACGCTCCTTTAATAAGATTCTTCTTCATAGTGCTTCACATTTTTCTATGCACTAACACTTTCTAATACTTCAAGTTGATTTGGGTGGGTGATTCCTAAGAGATACTTTTATCAAGATTTTCATTTAATGGGGGGAAAAACTTTAAATAATAAATAGCCACGTGATAATTTTACATAGATATTATTGGATAATCCAGTAAATTCAATGAAATGAGCCTCATCTTAACTTATTTTCTCTTTTCAATAGGAATGCAAGTCAAAAGATATGATTATTCATAAAGAATCACACTGGACATAAGAGCAAACAGAGGCAAGCTAGTATCAAAAAATAGAAAATTCTGAATAAATTCTGATTGGATGAATCATGTTTGATGCCACTGAATACCTATGACATCAGACGAATTTGACATTGTTGCTGCAAAACAACTAAACTCTGTTATGTCTAACAAACACCCCTTAGTAAGTTCTACCTTGCTTAACACGCTGTATTTTCTGTTTACTTCATGTTACCCAATCGTTCTCACAAGTTAATAAGGTAAACCAGACTCGCTGCTTACTATGCGGTCAGTACCGTGATAAACGGCATAGCAAAGTCTCTACCAGGTAAAACTAGGGATGCAACGATACCATTTTTCAGAACCGATCCGATACCAGAAATTCTGAGTATCGGCCAATAGACCAATTCAGAGCAGACGTCAGTTACGTCACTTGCAGCTGCGCACGCATAGTGGTTGCAGAAAAACACTGGGAACAAGTGGAGATAAATGGATAAAATCCATGGAATAAAATTAAAAAAAAATGTGTCTTTTGATGTCAAGCTCGGAATGCAAATAATTTTTATAGAATACTGTCATCACAGACGCCATTTGAAGCTAAACGCAGACGTTTAAATGGACATACTATGGATGAAAACTGTTATGATTACTCTACTTTTAAAGCATAAATTCGATTTAAACTCGGTTAAAATCGGTCTACATAATATTTACATATGCTGTTCATAGGGGACGTATATTATTAGCCCTACAGTTACAGCATGAAATATTATTTAAACCTTACTATTAACATTTTTACATAACATTTATTTATTTTATCTCACAATTCTGACTTTTTTTCTCGCAAATGCAAGTTTATATCTCCTAGTTCAGACTTTATAACTCGACTTGACTCAAAAATAGTGAGTTTGTCAAATCTGAGGGAAAAAAGCCAGAAGAGCCGAGGGGAAAAGAGAGAATGACGAGTTGTTTTTCCTTATTAGAATTGTGAGACATAATCTCGGAATTGCGAGAATAAAGTCAGAATTTTGAAATATAAAATCAAATTTACCTTTTTTTTAATTCTTTTATTCCATGGCTCCATAGACTGCCACTTGAAAACCGTCATTTTCTGCCTCCAGATAGGCTCCGCCCACAAAAAACGTCACCCCTCTTTCAGATCTGTAAGACTATCGCACTCTCTAACGTCAATTTCGTTGAATAACAGTGCTTATCGCTGGGTGACAAGCTCTTGTAATATGCGTAGAACATTTTGAAAATGACATCTAATCAATATAATTTATAATCTTTTTAAACCTAA
>NW_015554139.1:2611203-2611872 GCF_001515605.1 Sinocyclocheilus anshuiensis
GTGCCTGTCTCTTTAAATGCAAATGAGCTGCTGCTCCCCGCCCCCTTTTCCAGAATAGAGCTGCGTCATTACAGCTCGTACCTGCTAAAAACATCTGTTTTGGTTCTTATCATCATGTTTATCGTGCTGAAATCTTGTGTTTTAAACCATATGAGTTTAAACTTCTGATATACGGTTTTCTGAGAGCACACATCCGAATAGATAAATACACATACACACACAAAAAAAAAAGTCAAAATGTTTTGGTGAGTTTTTATGTCTTCTTATATAGACGAATTCAGAGTAGACGTCACAGTTACGTCACTTGCAGCTGCGCGCGCATAGTGGTTGCAGAAAAACACTGGGAACAAGTGGAGATAAATGGATAAAATCCATGGAATAAAATTAAAAAAAAATGTGTCTTTTGATGTCAAGCTCGGAATGCAAATAATTTTTATAGAATACTGTCATCACAGACGCCATTTGAAGCTAAACGCAGACGTTTAAATGGACATACTATGGATGAAAACTGTTATGATTACTCTACTTTTAAAGCATAAATTCGACTTAAACAATAGGTCTACATAATATTCACATATGCTGTTCATAGGGGATGTATTGTATTAGCCCTACAGTTACAGCATGAAATATTATTTAAACCTTACTATTAGAAATATTATTTAAACCTTA
>NW_015554139.1:2612009-2617972 GCF_001515605.1 Sinocyclocheilus anshuiensis
CAGAACAGTTAGCATGTTTTGCTCAAACTTTCGCCATGGCATTACACCGTTGTCGCTTGCGAAATCAAAATGAGGGCGCCTTGGGTGTAAACGTACAGATTATGGGGCGGTAACATTACAATGAGATCCCTTTGCCACGTCACCAAGGGATCGAAATCAGACGCGCTCGTTTTCTCAGACGCTTGCAGAAAAGGCAAAATTACTGGGTTAATCTTTTTCACATTTCCTTGGTTGGCAGATGCACCGGGGACCTGATTATAGCACTTAAATCCTGGAAAAGTCCGATTTTCCTGATATGTCACCTTTAAAATAGAAACTCCCTGTTTCCACAGACCACTTTTACTTCAGATTGACAGTACACCTCCTCAGAAGGTCACTCACACATTGTCTGGACTGTTCTTCGATTTTAGAGCTGTTTTATATGAGTTTTGCAGAGCTTTTATTTTGTAATACTACATCATTCAGTCCTGACACTGGCTGAGTGACACTCTGGGGTGGTAGACTGTCAATCTGAATTGAAATTGGTCTGTGGAATCAGGGAGTTTCCTTTTTAAACCAATCTGAATTGGTAGAAAAATCGGTTAAAATCGGTCTACATAATATTTACATATGCTGTTCATAGGGGACGTATATTATTAGCCCTACAGTTACAGCATGAAATATTATTTAAACCTTACTATTAACATTTTTACATAACATTTATTTATTTTATATGTCACCTTTAATGAAAAATAAATGAAAAAAATAGATAATCATAATCTATGACAAAAAAAATACTATTATAAACTAGGTTAGTGGATAATTCAGCAGCAAAAGTTATTCTAGAAAAATCATGGGTGCACAATAATTTTATAAAAACATTAAACTGAACATTTAGTGAAACAACATTTAGTGGGGAAGGGGAACAAATAAAAGCTTTTAAGTATAGGATTAAATCTGGTAAAATGCTACACATTGCTCTTTGTATTGTTGTAAAATACATTCATGAAAAACAAGTAGCCTAAATATATATATACACACACACACACACACAACATATGATAGATAGAACAGAACAAAAGACTTAATCTTTCATTGCGCAAAATTATAATACGAAAGGGTATGGCTCCAATACAGAGCGGCACAAAGCGCTTAAATGCGCATTCCGTGCGCAGAATGATGCGCTTGAAGCAACACGGAGTCACAGCGCACAGCGCTCCGCATAGAAAAGTGAAGCGATATTGCTGCATAGTGTATTATATCTGTGCGAGATTTTATTGAGCATTTTCTTTTAACAGTTTTACATCTCAGTTATTGTGTGCCCTTGAAGAATTTCATCGTTTTGAAACAGTTTGAGTTTCAAACTGCGACACGCAGTTTGAATGCTAAATGGAGGATGACAGACAGACACAGCGGGGAGAAGAGTTTATGTGAACTTGACTTAAATATTCATCTATACTTCACATTAAACTATGGAACGGCTTCAGAACACGGGGCTTAACAATAACACAGCATAGTATACGCACAATATGGCAGAAAATGGCAGTATCGGAGCCGATACCGATACTGAGTATCGGATCGATGCATCCCTAGGTAAAACTGTTTTGCTGTCGCACTTTGTATAAAAAAAATAAAAAAACATACCACCCATCCCTAGCAGGCAAAAAGCGCTTATAAAATTAAGGAATATATTGGAGACATCTGATGCTGCTATTCAAAACTCACACAAGAAAGCAGAAGCAAAGCAAACTTTTGCGACAGGACAAGAGAGAAAGCAAAGAAATTAAATCGCCTGAAGATGCAGACAGAAGGCCACACACAAAGTGGTCTTGTTCATAACAGTGGTCATCACATGATGTTCAAGAGACTGTTCAGCGTCAACACTCCAGGCTGGCTGGATCACACAGGCTGCATCATATGACCCCGCCTCCATGACTTTACAGCCCGGACCTCCTCCTCCTCCTCGCATCGGTTCCCAAGTGCTCTCTGAAGACTCATGGCAGGCCTGTGTTTATGTTTCGGGTCCTCTTCACTCACATCCTCCTCATAAATACAATTATTGCTGGTTTGACCTTCGGGGTCAGAGATTATTTTCTCATGAAACCCACTGCGGCTGCTGAATTAGGGCTCCTTTTCTCAGCTGTTCCTGGAACATGCTTCCATTTATGATGATATGTAATCATTGCCACGCTATGAAGTTCAAATGGGAGAGGACACCAGGCTATTCAGCTTAGAGATAAACTCAATGTATTGAGGGATGGATTCAACTGATATCTAAGAAGAGAACTGCACCTATGAAGACTGCCTGTGACTTTATTATAAAGGTTGAAAAATTGTTTCAGCTGCCAAATAAACAAGCACCAAGTTTCAAGAGCTATAGTTCTAACTCTTACAGCTATTGCTCTCTAATAATAACAATAATAATAATAATAATAATGATAATAATAATAATAATAATAGTAGTAGGACATGGCAAGCATGCAATTCACAGGTAAACAACAAGCAAAATCTTTAGAGGACATTATTCTTGCATCTCTTCCTTGCAAAAGCTTTGCATTCATGATACTCTTCCAAAGAAGAGCACATGGACTTCTTGCAAAAACTAAGGCTACGTTTACACGACAACGGTGTAGTCAAAAACGGAAAAGTTTTTCCCTTGCGTTTTTAAAAAGTTTCACGTATACACGACAATGTTTTTAAAACGATTCGCGTTTACGATTTCGCGTTTACCGTAAATGGCCTGTAGGGGAGTGACGATTATACAGTGCTGCTTGAAAGTTTGTGAACCCTTTAGAATTGTTTATATTTCTGCATAAATATAACCTAAAAAAATCATCAGATTTTCATGCAAGTCCTGAAAGTTAACAAAGAGAACCCAATCAAACAAATGATATGAAAATATATACTTTGTCATTTATTTATTCGGGAAAATGATCCAATATTACATATCTGTGAGCAGCAAAAGTATGTGAATCTCTAGGATTAGCTGTTAATTTGAAGGTGAAATTAGAGTCCATCTGTTCAGAGGTGTTTTTAATCAGTGAGATGACTATCAGGTGTCGGTGTGTCCCCTGATTTATTTAAAGAACAGGGATCTATCAAAGTTTGGTCATGTTTGTGGAAGTGTATAATGGCACAAACAAATGAGATCTCGGAGGACCTCAGAAAAAGAGTTGGTGTTGCTCATCAGGCTAGAAAAGGTTTCAAAGCCATCTCTAAAGAGTTTGGACTCCACCAATCCACAGTCAGACAGATTGTGTACAAATGGAGGAAATTCAAGACCACTGTTACCCTCCCCAGGAGTGGTCCACCAACAAAGAACACTCTAATGTTAATGTTTATGAGCCCATCATCAGGAGAACACTGAACAACCATGTCAGAGTTGCAAGGAGAAAGCCACTGCTCTCCAAAAAGAGCATTGCTGCCCATCTGCAGTTTGCTAAAGATCATGGACAAGCCAGAGGAATACTGGAGAAATGTTTTGTGGATGGATGAGACCAAAATAGAATATTCTGGTTTAAATGAGCACCGTTATGTTTGGAGAAAGAAAACCAGCATAAGAACCTTATCCCATCTGTGAAACATGGTGGAGGTAGTATCATGGTTTGGGCCTGTTTTGCTAAAATTCCTACAAGCCGTTGTGCAGGACTGATCAGCAGTTATTATTATTAATTGCTGCAAAAGGGGGTCACACCAGATACTGAAAGCAAAGATTCACATACTTTTGACACTCATAAATATTTAACTCATCATCTTTCTCAAATAAATAACAAAGTATATATTTTTGTCTCCTTTGTTTGATTGGATTCTCTTTGTCTACTTTCAGGACTTGTGTGAAAATCTAATCAAGTTTTGGGTCATATTTATGCAGAAATATAGAAAATTCTAAAGGGTTCACAAACTTTCAAACAGCACTGTATGTTGTATATGATGCGTCTCCGCTGTTGGTTGTAATATTGGTGAAGTAAATCCACACTTTGTTGAAGAAGCGTTAGCAAACTCTTGAGCAGCAACAACAGTACTATGTACTCCGCCATTGTTGTGTATGTTTGTTCGCGCTTGCCTTTAAAATCAACACATACTGCGCATGTCTACATACCTAACACATACTACGCACACGCATGACGTCACGTTTTCAAAGATTCCCGTTGTGGGTGTTTACACGGAAACAATAATTGTGGCGGTTTCAAAAACTTGCACTTTGAAACCTGTTTTCAGAATTATGTTTTCAGTCCCCAAAACGCTGTTGTCATGTAAACGAACAGGCAAAACGCATAAAAAGTTTCCTTTGGGTGTTTACACGGAAACGATAACGGTGGCATTTTCAAAAACTTGCACTTTGAAATCCGTTTTCAAAAATATGCGTTTTCAGAATCCCCAAAACGCCATTGTCATGTAAACGAACAGGCAAAACGCATAAAAAGTTTCCCGTTTTTGGCTGAAAACGTTGTGTAAATGGCCCCTAAGGGATACACTTTAAATTAAAAGTTCTTTGTTGGCATCTATGGTTCTATGAAGAACATTCCATTCGTTCTATGGAAACCTTAAATTGCGCTAAAGGTTCTTTGTAGTGGAATTTTTTTTAATTTAAATTATGTTGTTCTTCAAACTAAGAAAACAATTGTTCTTTTAAGAACCATTAACTGAAAGGTGCTTTGAGGAACCCAAAATAAGTTCTTCTATGGCACTGCTGTGAACTCCCCAGCCTTTGGAACCTTTATTTTTAAGTGTAGTTTACTTTGTGTCTTCTGTGGAATACAAAAGAAAATTCAAGCAGACAAGCAAAGTAACTTGTGAACAGTATTCCAAGTCTTTTGAAGCCAATGGACAGCTTGGTCTGACAAACAGACTCATATTTAAGTGATTATTATTAGAAAGTCTGGCCTTCTACTACAGTTCTCATTCATACTTCCAAATATTCTATCTTGGTACTATAATCTGACATGACAAACCAATGGTGCTTGGCATAACTGATGTTAAACCTTTAACAGTGTCTTCATATGGCATGCTCGAATATAGGCCCTGTGCAACGACAAATCAGATCTGAGATCTGAGACAGAGGCAAAGACTATCAGTGAATAAAGAAGTCTTCAAGACTTATGGACTGGATTCATGGTGCTTTTTGACAACTGTGGAGATTAACACCCCTAGTTGTCCATTCTTTGCATGGAAAGGAGCAGCTTGGACTAGGCCTGTCACGATAACAACTTTTGGTTGTGCGATATATTGCCCCAGAAATAATTGCGATAAGCGATATTATTGTCATTTTAAAGACCATTTTATGCCACTGAATATATAATCATAATGTAACAGCATAATAATGCAAGAACGCCTACACACTTCCAAATGACATCCAACTTTTAATTTTTAAGAATATTTAGATCATGGAAATTAAGTATCAAAATATTAGATTCCTTAAAAAACTGAATAAATAGTAAATAAACATTTTCTAACAAAACGTGCAAAGTAACAAGTAGAAAAAAAGAAAAATGCACAAAGAAATTGTATGCAGATTTTTCCATCTACAGAATTTTTCCTGGACCTGCTTTTCTCTGTAAATTAAGGGTGCACACGATTGCTGAAAAACACAATCACTACTTATCAGTCAGATGTCCGTATGCACAAAGGCACAGATCCCTAAACAAGACCATATCTGCAGATGAAACTTTTTTGTAGAAGCATTTTTTAAATTTGAACTAGCACCTCATGACTACACCACGTTATGTACGAGAAGCTGCAAAAGACACAGGCGCAAATTTTTAAGTAAATATAATGGGCAATATATTGCGTCACCAAAGATTATTGAGGTCATGTACATATATTGCGCGATAAGTCGATATATTGATTATTGCGACAGGCCTAGCTTGGACATACTTCAAAGCATCTTTCATGTTCAATGAAATAAAGAAATGCATACAGGTTTTGAATGACATGAGGGTGAGTACATGCTAAAAAAGAAAAAACTGTATCTTTGGGGGGGGGGG
>NW_015554139.1:2618172-2638385 GCF_001515605.1 Sinocyclocheilus anshuiensis
CATCATATTGCTATCAACCCCATATAACTTTTCTACCGTGAAGCACACAAAAGAGATATTATGAACTGACAGCCTTCGTCACTATATTTTTACATACATTGAAAGTTAATGAGACATTGTCTTCCTCTGAGCTCCACAGAAGAAAGTTACAGGTTTAGAAGGACATGATTGTGAGTAAATAGTAGATTCGTCATTTTGGGGTGAACTATACCTTTAACTATGATGTCAGATCATGTTAGTCATTCATTCAATGGAAATGAATGGCCAAGATCAGTTCAGGCAGGCGGTTCACTATGCTTTGAAACCCAGCCTGAGTGTGACTAATTCAAGTAAACACACAAACACTTACCGCTCTCCATCTCATTGCCCTTGTTCTTGGCGGTGGGCGCGTTGCCCATGATTGCAGGCCAGGTATAACAAATCGAAATCGACTTTTTCTTTACGCCAACTGTCTTCAGACTCCGTCCCCTTTCTGCTCATACGATTTCTGCGTCCGTTGCACTAGCTATGTCTGGTCATAACTCGATGGATCACAGTATGCTGTCAGATAACATACAGTCTGGAGGTTGATAGTAGCTGGTTAGTTGGTTAGCTAGCTAGCGAGCGAGCGCTAGCTAGCTAACAGTAGCTGTCTGGTTGCAGTGCTTCGGGTTCGGTAATGTCTCTCGGCTCTCCTGGGTCGGCTCGGGTCCGTTGAAATAGCACTAAGAGCCCGTCTTCTTCACTCGTTCCTCTTCCTCGCTCTGCTAACCCTCAGCGAGGCCCTCGACTTTTCCCTTGAGCGCCACAAGCCCTTGTTTTCACCGTCCGTGCGCGATTCCTGTCGCAGCACGCCGACTTGGCCGTACCTTTTCGGTAGCCTGGTCGTTTGCTTGTTTATGTTGATAAAGCAATTCGGTCGTGTGCACTATGTAGTTCGCATAATTCGACAGTCAGACCCCTTCCATTAATCCCCTATCCAGTTACAGGGATCTCCTGCTTCAGCGAGACCTACGCGATGCCCATTGGCCGTTATGCTTGTGACGCGCTAGCGCAGTGCGCAGCTGATTGGATAAGAGCTCAGCAATCCAATGCAGGGTGAGCGATGATTGGCCAACTGATATCTGTCTGTAGGATTTTATCCCACCCCCGCAAACTGACAAATAACGTAATCTATTTTCATTTCATTAACACGGGTTTCTCTGTCCGCTTTCCGTCTTTGTAAACGGGCGCGGTGTTTTGCTTTCTCAATACATAATTGGTTTCATTCACAATCCTTTGGTGATCCTCTGTGGTGTTTGTTAGCGAAATGGCCGCGCAAACCCCTCCCGCTAGACTAATCCGTGATAGGCTGTATGACGTCAAGACGGTCTATTTTTAGAAAGTTGGTCAGAATTTGAAAACGCGAACACCCTACGTCTATGGAATATTAAAACGGTGTCTGTCTTGTGCAAAACAAGCACGCCGAGGTCATATTTACGCAGGTAAATGCATTGCATTTTCGGCAACGAATGCGCGCGCTAGGATTTGTCGTGCAGGAAACGGAAAACGAGTCCCAAGTACCAGCCAACGCAGTTTCGTGATGCACACGTATGAGCAGGTTGCATGATTTACTGTGCATAGCAACCGCAAATGCATTAATAATGCCGTGCAATAACATAAAGAGAAGCAAAACCTACAACGTAACGCTGATGCTAATTAAACACCGATTAAAAAAAAAAACCACTACTTTGAGATTGTCACATATGCTGCAATAGTTCATGTTGCCAAGCAACAAGCAAGCGGCTTGTGTCACTCCAAACATGGTGTACTCCTGCATAATGCAACACAACAGCTTTTTTATGAATGAAAAGGCTGCACAGCTGCAGCCACTCTGTGCACAAGGTAAATCAAAGTAAAACAACTTCAATGACTTATCACGTAACAAAACATTTATTTAATTGAGAACTAGCATACAAAAAAGACAGAGAGATAAATATATATATATACACAATATAATACAGTCCCACATACAAAAACATTGTCCGCTGCAACCTTTTACAAAATTATTGCTGATTGTGTCTGTTAAATTAATTATGCATCTGACATCTTATCTGCTGAGCTGATCTTCCATCCCCTTTCGGTTTGAGGAAGGATCTGTTTTGGATCAAAAGTTTGATGGCATTAGATGCAGCTAGGGGTGTGCGATATATATCGTCTGCGATAATATCGTAATTGTTTTAACGATGTGCGATTTGACATTATCGAGTATTTTGCAAAAACCATTCAAAACATCCCTACAGAGCGCACGCATACATTACGTGAAGTCTAGACTAGTGCATGTGCGCACTTTTTTTTGTCAATATCGCACACCCCTAGATGCAGCACATCCTAACACCCAAATCATGTCTTAGATTCATGACTCATCAGCTCTCCATTCATGTTTCAAACTGAAAAGCAAACATGTTTATTGCATACTGGAGGATTTGCCGTATGCTGCACACCACTGATTTGTTTCAAATACATTTGGCAACTGTGTCAAAATTAGATAAACTTTTTATTTTTTCCTGATGTGTTTGAATAATACCGCCTCTCCTCCACAGTGTCCAGATTGACCTGAGCTCATGGATGAGCCTTGAGATGTGAGGATTATTCACAGGAGCCTGCGTCACTACAAACAGTTCATGGAGTTGTCCGGCACCAGGCCGAGTGGAGGTGCTTTTCCCGGTGTGCAGGATGGGGACAGCATGGCGTTGGGTGCAGGGTCCACGTTCTCTGAATCCTCCATTTTCTCAGCACATCCCTCCCAGTTGATGTGAAATCTGGTTACACGTGGGTTGGAAGCCAGAATGTTCCTCTGGAGCTGAAAGCAAGCAGATAAAAGGTCTTTGAATACACACTTTAATTTTACAGGGATGCAAAGTCATCAGGAATGAAATGGATGACGATAATACAACACCCCCTAGGGAACATTTGTAAAATATCATCTTCAAAATGTTTAGTTACAATCAATTTTAGCATGCGTCTAAGGCCACATTCACACTTTTGCTTTAATGGAACCCATTCAATATTTATGAAAGCTTGTTTCCGCCACAAAATAACAAAGATAAAGTTAATTGCAACTTTTTATCTGACATTTTTCATGCAATTCTGAGATAAAAGTTAGAAACGTGAGAACACTTGCAAGACAAGTTAGAATTGTGAGATAAAAAGTCACAATTACCTTTTTTATTTATTTATTTTATTCTGTGGTGGAAATGTAACTATAAAATAAAAAAAATTTCATAAACAATAATTGTGTTATTATTTTTTATTTTATTACATTTTATAAATTAAACTGATAAAAAAAAAGAAAAAAACTCAAACACACTGTTGTTTTCAATGGAACTCATTGAACTCAATGATAATTATTAATATTATAGAAGTATTAATATTAGTATTGAATTACATAAATTAAACCAATAATGAAATATATTACTATAGTAATAATACCTTTATTAGCACAGTGAGTTACGGTGACCCTCATAATACTCCACACCTTTTTTTTTACAACAATTTTTATCAGAATTCAGGGCTCGACATTAAGCTTTGACATGTGCTTGTCCTTTGGACAATTAAATCAGTCATTCACTTGTCCGGGGGAAAATGTAAATGTAAATGTAATTCATTCTGAAGCAATGGTCTCATCAGTGCTCTATCAGGTCTTACTTTAACCTAGAGCTAGACCTAGAACATTTTTGGGGCACCTGCACTTTTCTTTGTTTTTTCAGACTTATTCTAGCAGTCAGCATCAAGTTTCATATATCATTATAAACAAAAGAACTTGAAGTTTCAGTCTAGCTAATTTAAAGTCCCAATTTTCCTTTTGTTTTCTCTAAGAATGAATGAATTTCCAGAATTTTAAGAAAAACGCAAGCAACAATTGGCTGTTTTTTTTACTGTGTACTCAAACAGAAACTCCTGAAGTTTGGATTTTTTTCTTTAGAAAGTTGTATCTGGGTGTTTTACACTTCCAAATAAAATTGTCTACATATAACATTCCCCAATCAAGTTATAGACATTTATCACGATATTGTTATAGGTGCTTTTAAGTGAAAAACAGGTCCATTTAGTTTACTAACAATATAGATGTGTCCAAAAATGTTTAGAGAGTAAAGAAAATGGAATCAGTGTTACATAATAACAAAACAGTTAAAAAAAAAATAAAAAAAAAAAAGATTTTTTGTTTTCAGAGAAATATTTTCAATCTCAGTATGAACAACAAACACAAACCGTGCAGCTATTTAGTGAAAACAATTGCACAAATGGTCTTCTGCAACAAAAATACAAACAGTGCAAATTATTCACAAACTACTAGGGGTGTGCGATATTGACAAAAGACCCCTACAAACTACACACAAAATCAGTGAGAAATTTACAGAGTGCAAAAGAAAAAAAATAGTGCAAATTATCTTTATGAACTATATAAAAATTATTTACATAATATACATAATATAAATGGATCGAGCCGCTGGCTGTACTCTGCCTCGGAATCGATTTTACAGAGACATCGGCTAGCGACACTAATATCTAAATTCCAGTGCTTTACCCAATATGTACTGCTGTTTCATCCTTGTTTTTGGTTTGTTTTATGTCAAAGTACTCGATCGTGTGTTTTTATGTGCTTTTGCAGAGTTCTCTCATGCAAATGTGTTATTTTGTGTTTGTTTTCATGCATGCACGACAGACTTTACTTTCACTTTGCGTTTGTTCAAATGTCCAAAGAAACAAGCTAGTTGGTGGTTCAAAAGACCAAAACCTATGTTTAATGGTTGAATATGGGACAGTTTTAACCAATCTGGCACGGGGGTGGGACTAAGCGTCAACAATCATTCCTGTTTGGCTCAGAGGAACGAAATGCATTGGTTTCTTCTGACGAATCAACATTGTCAAAATGCGATGACGTAATCACGTACACTACAGAGCCTCTGAATATGCAAATGAGACAAATGTGATACCTCCGAAAAGCGGAGAATCTCCGCTTTACGACACTTTTTCAAGCATTCATGTAGGATTAGCGGTTCAAAAGTTATTAATCATTTAAGAGCATTAGTTATTTTTAGCCGCGGGCGGCTGTCTCGGTCTGAGGGTTAATGAGCATATTTGTGATAGTTGCCTTAAATTGATTTTACACAGAAACACAGAAGCTGCTTCAAAAATGCCATTTAGATGTATTTTTTCTCAGACTGTTTAATGAAGACAAGAGGTTCCATAAATGCATTCACACAGTAAAATTGCAAATGCATAAATAATGTTATAAGATTAATGTTTTACTATTTTTTTACATATATGAAATGTTGGAAAACTACAATGATACTTTTAAATATGAAACCAAACCACCAGTAGGTGGCGGCAAGTCACTGTCTTAATAAGCGAGTCATTGATTCAACCAATTCGTTCAAATGGCTGGTTCATTCAATAAGTGAAGCAAGTGACTGTCTTTATGAATGGCTCACTGAATCATTGACTCACCCGATTCATTCATCAATGCTGAATCATTCAGTAACGAAACTGTTGTGCGTTGCTCAGAGATGCACGACTGTTCTGCTGTGGCTTTGCTTAGAACTATTTTCATCAATAATGTGTCTAAAATGTAAGTCAGTTAATATTAACTACTTGTTTATTGAACTACTGTTATATAAAATCAATGTCACATTTGCAATCGTGCTGATAGTCGGAAAAACATCACTCTCGACTGACGCGACCTTGATGCTGTCAATGCATTATCCATTATCAGTCAGTTTACACTGAAAGTAATACAATCAGAATCATTCTCACCAAAGTTTCAGTGCTGCCTTCATTATTGTTTGTTATTGGCATTTTAATCCTGTTACTTGTCCGGTCGTCATGTAAAATTCTCTTTCTCTTGCCCCTTCACAAAATCCATTTTTCCTGGACAAGAGTTAATGTTGAGCCCTGGAATTATTACTAAAGTGTGATATTACATGCACTACTCAAATGAGTAGTTTTATTCACATTTTATTCAATTAACACTGTAGATACCTTTTAATAAAACTATTAAAACCCAATGAAATGGCTTTATGAGCACAGTGTTCTTTCTTCTATTGCCGTACTACATATGAAACAGCAAGTTGGGACCGGACATATTGAAGAACTCATCTGTTTTTAAAATAACCAACAGCCTTTAGTTTATGTAGCAGCCATTAATTATGGTTTTCTACTTGATATTGCTAGTCCAAGACAGGTGGTATTGAAGTCGACAGTCTTTTCTTTCCTATTATGACATATATATCCAAGCTAAATGGCTTATTGAATAAGAAAAAAATAATTGTGTCCAACAGGAAATGATTGGATCGTAGAAAAGTGGCTGTTGCAAACTAAACAGACGCAGAGTGCAGGTTTACAGTCAGTTGTGGAGTGATAGGTTGCTGGAGAAAAGGGATTTAAACTTGTCTGGCCATTGGACAACCTTACACAAATGTTTTTTTTTTTTTTTTTTTAAAGATTAATCAAAAGCTTATGACAGCCACAGTCTAATAGATTAGCCCTTTAGATTCAATATGAAACTGTTACTAAAACAAAACAGTGATTATAATGATGCTGAGAATATGTATTTTAAAAATGGTGTCATTTATGTTGGCGCATGGCACTGGTGTTTTCTCTTCTACTTGTTAGTTCTGTTTGTCTAAACGTTTCTCCTCCTAATCTCATCCATTCTGTGGAGAATTCAAATGGGTCCGAAATGTTTCATGGTCTGCGCCGACTCGCGCATATGATCCGCTCAGTGCTATCATGTCTCTGGAAGGGAGCACTCTGTATGCACTGCAGCGGTTCGCGTGACAACACGAAACCAGACTTCCTTCGTCCCCATGGAAAGCATATTTACACTGTCTGAATCGTTCCCTATCCTCTATATAGTGCACTACGTGCCATTCACAATTCAGAAAATGCTAAGTCTGAACAAGTGACCAATTTCAGCCACGGCTTCAGCGTTTATTTATAGTGAAGGGGGCGGGACGCTTCGGATTCTAGAGAGCATTTGATTGGACAGAAAGTTGGATGAGAAGCTGAAGTGCAGGGTCATCAAAATCGTAGATCCATATTGGCGGCAGTGAGAGACTGTAATTTTTGAATGCTTGTATCTTCTAAACGCGAATTTTGTCATTGTTTTGGAGCACACTAGCTTATAGAAAACCTTAAGGCTAACATACTCGTTCTAAAAAACTTCAATTTTGATTTCATGGGGACTTTAATTTCACGGAGTGTAAGAAGCATGGTGACATACCTGTCCATAGTCAGGTTTGAGGGGCGGATTCTCACGAAGCTCAGTGTCCGTGTACTCATTGTTAACATAGTAGCCGATGCGTATAAACTCCTGTCCTCTGTATGTGCATGTGATCAGAACAACAGTGACACCCACAGCATCACTCTCAGGTATTAGGCCAGTGTTTGGAGCGTCCGCCTGTTGCACAAAAGACAAAAATACCATAACAGAAATGAATGAGTGAAAGGAAAGTATTACTTGGAATACATGCATGACTCTAACTGGGTGTAACTGCAGGATAAGTGCGGCTTATTGACTATTGTACATTAAATACAGAACAACATTACAGGAATAGTTCACCTATAAAGGAACCACACTCGTGTAGTTTCAAATGCACAACACAAAAAATGCTCACTTCTGTTCTGCTAGCTAAACCTACTTTTGTGCTGCATAGATGACTCGAATACAGGACTTACAACTTTCTGCTGCTGTGTGAATGTGGCCATATTAGAGTGACAACATGTAATTTAATAAATAACAATCTCAATAATAGTTGTGGTGAGACTGTGGCTATAAAAGTTTAAGTTACATTAAACAGACGCAACACTTTGAAAATGGCAAATTTATACCCTATTTGTGTGGGGGTTTTTTAACGAAGTAAACATTGTTGATAATGATAATCCGTGTTATGAACTCACCTGAAACACAAACATATGTCGGCCTGCAGGAATTGGACCAACCAGGACAGAGTCAAGAGTTTGATCGTACTCTTCACTTTCTGCTGAGCCCACGTAAATAATCTTCCATTCGAGATCTAGAACACAGAAAACTATTTTATTCAAAAGATCAGATTTTCCTGTATAATGTGTAATTACAATCAACTATTCAGAAAAAAAACTATAACACATACACTACTGGCCAAAAGTTTGGAATAATTAACCATTTTTAATGTTTTTGAAAGAGGTCTCTTTATTGATGTTTTTTGCAGCTTAATATGTTTGTGGAAACCATAATACACTACCATGCACATGGTTGCGGTAAGGAAATTAATATTTTTATTCAGCAAGGACGCGTTAAATTAAATTGCATATAACTGACATTTATTATGTTAAAGAAATGCTGTTCTTTTTAACTTTCCATTTAAAGAATCCTTTAAAAATATTCTGATTTCCAAAAAATATATATTAAGCAGCAAAACAGTTTTCAACAACGAGAAATGTTTCTTGAGCAGCAGATCAGCATATTAGAATGATTTCTGAAGGATCATGTGACACTGAAGACTGGAGTAATGATGCTGGAAATTCAGCTTTAAAATCTATTCAAACTGAAAACACTTATTTTAAATTGTAACACTATTTTACTATATTACAGTTTTTACTGTATTTTTGATTAAATAAAAATGCATCCTTGGTTGCATGACTGGTAGTAGTGTATGATTTTGTTGGAATTAAAAGAGCAGATTCAACATTTAATTTCCTAGTACTAGGGTGTCAAATGTAAGAGATGTGACGTGTATTATTATAAATTTATGTGCATTTCATCTGGATTTTTCGTTTATATTAGATAAGATAAATCTATGCTGTTGTTCAGAGATCATATTTAACAAAGTTTTACAGAAAACTTTACAGTTTCTATATGGCAACCCTGTAGCATAGTGGAATTAGAGTAATGCATTTGCTAATTTGCGAGGTTTTAATAAATAATACCATCGATATGTATTATTGCAGTTAGTTACTAGGAAAGATTTATCGTAATATAACAAACGCAATGTCCACGCATAACTAACAGATTTGTGCGTCTTTTTTCTTTCTTTCTTAGCAATACACACATCAATAGAAAAAGACAAAATGTTAGATGGAAGAGGGACGATTAGTTTGGTTTAACTGAGAATAAAGGATAAATTACAGCTCAGCTTCCTCCTCGCGCGCTTCAATCACCCGCCAATCTGGCGTCATCTGTAGGAGTTAGCGCGTTAGCTAGCAGGCTAACGAAGAACGAGGAAACATATCAAATATTAATATCCACTTTAATACTCACCTTCAGGAAGATCCTCCATGCACTCAAATGTTACTTCGAATTGAAACGGGTTTCCAAACGGACTCGGGTTGTCCAGGACAGCTACATTTAGCACTTGCACTTCTGCCATTGCTCTAACGTTACTGTAGTAACAAGGAACGTAAAACAGATGTTATTTCGCGAAACCCGTTACTTAAACTGACAAATACGAGCTGCGTTCAATGCGTTGGCTCCCTTCTTCTTCTTCTTTCCAGTTTAACGGCGGTTGGCATCCAGCTTATTGGTGCATTACCGCCCCCTTCTGCTCCGGAACCAGAAACTCCTGCATTGTCTCCCGCCAGAGCTTTCAGCGATAGCTCCAGGAAGCGTCACGGAAAGCGGATTGGTTTGCTCGCTGATTGGTCAGTAGACCAAAGGGCCCGATTCTGCGGTCGCTGATTGGTCAGTAGACCAACGGTCCCGGATTCTGCGGTCGCTGATTGGACGACAGTGACAGCTGTTAACAGGACGAGCCCTCCTTCTTCTTGTACGATTTTATGGCGGTTGACAAGCCAACTTATGGTGTATTATGTTCATTTCTACTTTACTCAGTGGAATTTGTACCTCGACGTTCATATGTTTTGTTGCTTGTTTGGCCAGTTTATCAACTATTTCATTTCCTAGTACTCCTACATGTGCAGGTACCCATAAGAACCTCAGGACTATACCAATTTCCTGAATCCTAAGCAGATTTATAAGTACTTCATAGATTAAATCCTTTCTTAATCCACTCGTTTCCTCTCCAAACTATATAAGGCACAGCCGAACACACCAGGACGAGCCCTCCTCTGGGTTTGACCAGAGCCGTTGAGAAACAGAGTTGTGACATGCTTTGATCTCAGCGCCGCGCGGTCACGTGGTTCATGGAGCTCTCAGTAGTTCCAAACAACTCCAAAAGATGAATTACTCACATCCCAGTATTATTTTATGACATTTATGTAAGAAGACAATATAAGTGAATGTTAAAAAGGCCAGCAATATACGGAATCTAACCCGATTAAAAAAAATAAAACGTAAAAAAAAAACAAAACAAGGCAAGCAACTGCATTCAGGGAAACTCTTTCTTGTATTCCTTTAATGGGCAGTCTTCACTGAAACTCATTCAACTTCCTACAGGGAGAGAAAGATTGCAGACAGACTAAAAACTAAAAAATATGACAACTAGCATCTAGTTATGATCGCTATTAAGGTGTTTCTCACGTTATCTAACAGCAAATATAGCATAATTGCCTATATCTAAAACTAAACATTAACTATAACGCGTTTCATAAAATACAACTACTGGCCAGATTTCCGAGAGGGAAACTAATGCGTTAAAATGCCAAAAACTGCTGTAATTTTCTAAACTTTCTGGCGAGTGTGCTTGAGAAGCACTGAAATGAATGGGCTTCAATACGGGTGTTTGGAACTATTGGCTGCTCCATGACACGCTTTACTTCCACATTCCTCAGTTCCTATGGAAGCCTATGGGAGTGTCGCAACTCTGTTTCTCAACGGCTCTGGGTTTGACTAGCTGCATGATGCATCATCTTTCATTGCTAAAGTTGGTTTTAGCAGTAGAATTTATAGTTCATATTATGTTTAGAATTATTAAAAACCAAAGGTGAAAACTGTTAACTGGATAAATAGTAGTAACAACGCCTATTGGCTAGAAAAAAGAAAACCAGTTGCTGAGTCTTTCACACGCAAATGAACCTGCTACCTTGTTAGTTGTTGTTGTTGTTTTTATTGTGAATTAAATTTGAATCGTGAAAGATTCCAGAAGGATCGGTGACCATCTGTGTCTGTATCAAGTAGGCTAATGAAATCTCTTTTATTAGAGAGGTTGTGAAATATTAGGTGAAATTGAGATGAAGATTAAACAGATAACAGTTAAAGGGTCAGGAAACCCAGACTATTTTTTCTGAGATTTTAGCAGAGGTGTTTGTGTTGTACATCATAGAAGACAATGTTAGCATCCGATAATTTTAACTGTTGGAGAAAACGGGTTAATTTTAAACTTTTTTGCGCTATTTTCATCTTCCGGGTTTAAAATCTACATCGTGTTGATGTCACAATGCGTGACGTGGCAATGGACTATAGTACATTGATGACTCGTTGGTGTCTATTAAATTATTCATGAGACTGCGTGTTCTTATCCTATGAGAAGAGGCTTAGCTTAATTATTCACAACAGTCAGCATGTGTTGATTTGCTATGACAGACGTTTCAGACTGTGAGATGACATCGCACATTAACTGAGAGAAAGGTTCATGGATTGAAGAAGAGTGTTTGTTTTGCTTTGTAATAAGAGTTCGGCACAAACGCGATTCATTCACTTGGTGAGCATAACCGTTTTTACAGCTCTGTGACACAACCCGTCAAAAGGCTTATATAAACGCCACAGAATAAGCCTTAAAAGTTCTCAGAGGTGCAACAGCGCGTTCATATACAGTATATGTTTTCGATGCAGAGTGCTGTGCATTTATTTGTGTTTTTAATTCGATGAGAGCGAAATGAAACTGCCTGAACACGAAGCTGTGTGTGTTGTCTGTCTCCCCTCTTCCCCTCTGCTCCGCTGCGCACCACGCCCACTTTTTATTATTATTATTATTTTTTAGCATTTTAGCAACTGTGGTGAGAATTAACCAGTGCTGAAACAGGGGGTTTCATGACCCTTTAAAGAAGAATAATTGAATATTACTACGCAAAAATGTTTAAAATTATGTTTTTTTTTCACCACATTTTACATGTCGTTTGCGATCATGATATTTCAGAGGCTATACTTGTGAAACACTTTCTGCATTTTATGTATGCAAATAAAATTTATTATTAGACACCTATTATTATTATTGCTGTTGTTGTTGTTGTTCTACATTTTTAATTATATTGTCTTATTTAGTTTTATATTATGATATATTATATTCATTGTTGTTGACGTACTTTTTACTGTATCAATGGGCAAGTTTGTTGTACATTTATAATTATATTGTCGTATTTATTATATTATATTATATTATTGTCAGGGATTCATCACAGTCACTTCAGTCACCATCCAGATGTCTGGCCTTGCTTTGTGACAATTATATTATATTCATTGTTGTTGTCATACTTTTTACTGTATCTATGGGCAAGGTTGTTGTACATTTATAATTATATTGTCTTATTTATTATTATATTCATCGTTGTTGTCATACTTTTTACTGTCTCAATGGGCAAGTTTGTTGTACATATATAATTTTATTGTCTTATTTATTATATTATATAATATTCATTTTTGTTGTCATACTTTTTACTGTATCAATGGGCACGTTTGTTGTACATTTATAATTATATTCTTATTTATTATATTATATTCATTCTTGTTGTTGTACTTTTTTCTGTATCAATGGGCAAGTTTGTTGTACATAATTATATTGTCTTATTTATTATATTATATTATATTCATTGTTGTTGTCGTACTTTTTACTGTATCTTATTTGTTACATTATATTATATTATATTATATTATATTCATTGTTGTTGTTGTACTTTTTACTGTATCAATGGGCAAGTTTGTTGTACATATTTAATTATATTGTCTTATTTATTATATTATATTAATTGTTGTTGACGTACTTTTTACTGTATCAATGGGCAAGTTTGTTGTACATATTTAATTATATTGTCTTATTTATTATATTATATTAATTGTTGTTGACGTACTTTTTACTGTATCAATGGGCAAGTTTGTTGTACATATTTAATTATATTGTCTTATTTATTATATTATATTAATTGTTGTTGACGTACTTTTTACTGTATCAATGGGCAAGTTTGTTGTACATATTTAATTATATTGTCTTATTTATTATATTATATTAATTGTTGTTGACGTACTTTTTACTGTATCAATGGGCAAGTTTGTTGTACATATTTAATTATATTGTCTTATTTATTATATTATATTAATTGTTGTTGACGTACTTTTTACTGTATCAATGGGCAAGTTTGTTGTACATATTTAATTATATTGTCTTATTTATTATATTATATTAATTGTTGTTGACGTACTTTTTACTGTATCAATGGGCAAGTTTGTTGTACATATTTAATTATATTGTCTTATTTATTATATTATATTAATTGTTGTTGACGTACTTTTTACTGTATCAATGGGCAAGTTTGTTGTACATATTTAATTATATTGTCTTATTTATTATATTATATTAATTGTTGTTGACGTACTTTTTACTGTATCAATGGGCAAGTTTGTTGTACATATTTAATTATATTGTCTTATTTATTATATTATATTAATTGTTGTTGACGTACTTTTTACTGTATCAATGGGCAAGTTTGTTGTACATATTTAATTATATTGTCTTATTTATTATATTATATTAATTGTTGTTGACGTACTTTTTACTGTATCAATGGGCAAGTTTGTTGTACATATTTAATTATATTGTCTTATTTATTATATTATATTAATTGTTGTTGACGTACTTTTTACTGTATCAATGGGCAAGTTTGTTGTACATATTTAATTATATTGTCTTATTTATTATATTATATTAATTGTTGTTGACGTACTTTTTACTGTATCAATGGGCAAGTTTGTTGTACATAATTATATTGTCTTATTTATTATATTATATTATATTATATTAATTGTTGTTGACGTACTTTTTACTGTATCAATGGGCAAGTTTGTTGTACATATATAATTTCATTGTCTTATTCGTTACATTATATTATATTATATTATATTCATTGTTGTTGTACTTTTTACTGTCTCAATGGGCAAGTTTGTTGTACATATTTAATTTAATTGTCTTATTCGTTATTATATTCATTGTTGTTGTACTTTTTACTGTCTCAATGGGCAAGTTTGTTGTACATATTTAATTATATTGTCTTATTCGTTATATTATATTTATATTCACGTCATTTTTACTGTCTCAATGGACAAGTTTGTTGTACATATTTAATTTAATTGTCTTATTCGTTATATTATATTATATTATATTATATTATATTATATTCATTGTTGTTGTCATACTTTTTACTGTCTCAATGGGCAAGTTTGTTGTACATATATAATTTCATTGTCTTATTTGTTACATTATATTATATTATATTATATTATATTCATTGTTGTTGTCGTACTTTTTACTGTATCAAAGGGCAAGTTTGTTGTACATTTATAATTGTTGTCTTATTTATTATATTATATTATATTATATTATAATATTTAATTATATTGTCTTATTATATTATATTCATTGTTGTTATCGTTCTTTTTACTGTTTAAACGGGCAAGTTTGTTGTACATTCATAATTATATTGTCTTATTTATTATATTATATTATATTATATTCATTGTTGTTGTCGTACTTTTTACTGTATCAATGGGCAAGTTTGTTGTACATATTTAATTTCATTGTTTTATTCGTTATATTATATTATATTCATTGTTGTTGTCGTACTTTTTACTGTCTCAATGGGCAAGTTTAATGCTAATGTCCTTTTTTCTGTGTGTGGATCGTCAAAGAAGCAACAGTCAAGAAGTGGTTAATAATTTTCCTAAAAGTACAGGAGGAAAGGGATTAACAGAACTGTGGTATGTCAAGAATTTTTTTCTTGTAAGATTAAAAGTTGATTCGCTACCACTGGAGGTCGCGACACTAAAAGAGCATTTCAAAGCGATGGTATTGATAAGAAAGAGAGCGATAAGTGTATGTTATTTAAATCCCTTTCAACTTTAATGACAGCTGAAAATAGCTTCGATTTAAAACCTCAAATCAGTGAGATGCAAACCATTTGACATCCGTGAAATATTCAAATGAGCAAGAACACAAAGATGAAATCAGTGATGCTGTGCGTCAGTGAAGTCATTGAGCGAGAGCGCGTGTCGCTTCGGTGCGCAGGTGGATGTCTGCGCACAATAGCGCGACTGTCTCGCGCCACAGGTACTAGCTGGACTCAGGTGTTGTAACACGACACTGAACCATGTGATCAACGATGAGAATTTAGGAAGAAGAAGAAAAAACAGCTCGAGCATTCACTCAACACACTAGTAAATACCAACCGCACAAGACCACATTGATAGCAGGGCAGGATCTCGAAGGACAATGTATTATTATTATTATTATGAGCAGGACGCCGGAGAGTCGAGCTAGTTTCGGTTTAAATACGTAATTTCACCGGTAAGGTGAGGCGGAAGCCAGCTATGGTCAGATCTATTGGATATATAGTCTACATATATTCGTCGTGAAACATCGTGGATTATGAAGGTGGACACACAGGTATGAGTTTGTTTATTTGGCTAGTATGGATGAATGTTTCCTTAGCAACACAAATAAGTGGAAGGAATGTGCATGTCGTGGACTGGATAAAGGTTACGGGTTGAGAAATGAAAAATAAATACCTTTTTCTATTACATATGGCTAGAGTCAGCTGTTATGTATTAAACACATCTAGTGCATCTGGAAGAAATATTTACCAGAAAAGAATTTACGCTTGGTGATCTTTTGAAATGCAAGTTTACACAGGAATAAACATCAAGGCCTAATGGAATGAATCAGTGCATTTGTATATATGTATATATATATATATATATATATATCCTATTAATCCCAAATTTAATTTAGGAGATCATAAACAAAAAGATTAGCAAGCTAAATTATCTGGTTCCCTAGTTAGTCACGTATAATAGTTACTGTAACTGATTTTGTTTGTTGCAAACAGTACGAACAATCAAATTTGCAAAGCAGCTTCAGATCCTAACAGACGTTTCTACTCTTCTTTTGCAGCTTGCTAGAGACAGATAGGACTGTTTTTATTCTTTGATCTCGGACATGATTTATTGATCACCTCTGCTCCACCCTACCCGGAGCATCAGCCCCTTCTGGTTGAAGGTAGGGGTGCAGATTGACTCCATCCCGGAGATGATACGGCAGGTTGGGCTATTGGCAGGGAGTTTTCTGCTGCTGCTGCTTCTCAGGAATGTTTCGGCCCAGGGTGAGTCACTCGCTCCACCTCTGCAGTCATGTCCGAAACTGAACTTTGAGAGTATCCGGACTGTTTAGTACTGTTAAAGCTCACATTTAAACAGCTCAGTGGAGTTGCATCAGATTAATATCAACACAAGAGCCACACTCCTCTAACTTGTACTAAGTTAGTACTTGAGCAGACAAGCTCAAGCATGTCGGTTTCTTGCAGAAACATTTAAGGTATTGTTGCGAGGTTGTAAAATGGTACAAAAAGTTTGAGAAGTGTGTAATCATAAACCATCAATCTCATAAAACCTGCCCAGACCATATTTCACCATGAATATCACAAGAAAGGTGTAAGAAATTATATTTTTTTTACAGAAAATATACCAGTTTTTAGAGTCATTAAGATTTTTTGTATTGTGAGATTATTTTTATGACATGTAGGCACGTTTCAGCCACAAATTCTTATTACTGTAATACAAAATGTTAAATTCTAACTACTGTAACGTGAAATATTATGTATAACACTTTAGTTTGGGGACCAGTTCTTACTAATAACTAGTTGCTTATTAGCATGCATATTACTAGCATATTGGCTGTTTATTAGTACTTATAAAGCACATGCCTTATTCTGCATGACTATATTTTAGATATCTTACTCCTATTCCATACCTAAACTTAACAACTACTATACTAACTACTGTAACAAAAAAATCTGTGACATTTACGGTAAAATACCGGCAGCTGTGGTTGCCAGAACTTCACCGTAAAAAATATGGTAGCAACATTTTAGGTTTTACAGACTTAACTTAAATTCACAATAAAATACCGTATTTCATTAACTGATGTAATGTTAATAAACCAACATATTGAAGTGTTAATATCTGTTTTGAACCATTGAAATGCACTGATAACCACCAAAAACTGGTGGTGATGAGAAAGTCACATGATGAACCAAAGCTCATCACAAACAGCTTTTCTATGAGCTGAGAAGGGTAATACTTATATATAGAAGGTGCACAGTGTCATTCACACAAACACTAAACACCATCATGGTGACACACATGAAACTGAAATAATGCAATAAACATTAATTTAACAACATTAGATGTAATATTAAACCCTAATGTACACATCTAATAAGAAAAAACGAAGAAGAAAAAAATTTCAACAAAAAAAACATCAAATATGAAGTTTCATGCAGGCAATTATAGGAGTGTCAATTTACGTTTTTTTACTGTAAATTATACAATGACTTTTTCTTTTTCACTTCCAAAAACCGTATTTTTAACAGTATTTTACTGTAAAATTACATTAAATGTAATTACATTTATTCACCGTATATAGTATGGAAACTTACTGTTAACCAGTTAACAGGTTTTTACTGTAGCATTTTTACAGTATTTTACTGTTAAAATCACAATAATTTTTTACAGTGCATAAGCACCAAATTAGGAGTTTTTTGAGGCAAATGTGGCAGTTAATAGTTAGTTAATAGTGAGAGCTGGTCCCCAAACTAAAGTGTGACCATAATACTTAAACACATTATTGTGGTGTTTGTTGTACACCTTTGATGCTGACTTAAAGAAAACTAGAATTTGAGGCTTGGCCATAAAATAGGCGTAATTTTCTTTATAGAAAATACAATTTATTTGTATTTTTCTTCTCATTTTTGGGATAGAATATGTTTAGTGAGATTCATGAGTTGGGCTGTAAACAGCCATGCAAACAAGTTTCATGCTTCACGACTCAAGTTTCTTTCATTCTTTAAAGTTATCTTTGCACCTTTGCCCTTGAGGGATTATTTACTCCTGTAAATGATTAACATTTTTGTTTTTTTATATGTATCCTCCCACTCTCTCTCTTTCCCTTCTTCTATATATGTTTTTTTTATGTGTGTTCTCATAGCGTTTAAACATTACTTCTAATCATCAATTTGCAAGTGTAACATTTATTTTCACTCAAGTCAGCAGTTTGTACCATTACTTGTTCTCTGACCTTCAAATGCACATTATGGTTTGTCAAAGTGCAGTGATCATGTGTATCAAAACTTGAGATTTTACAAAGTTGCCAAATTTTGAGATTATTTGGGGTGTGAGGGATTTGTTGTTCCTTACAGAATTGAGGCTAAGTATGCGGCACCAGTTGATACTTTGCTTCATTATTATTAAACAAGGTGACGATGATAAGAATTTATAAATGCATATACAGTGAATATGATATCATCCAGTCATACAGTACCACATGATTAAAGACAATGTAATTACTTAATAAGTGCAGTGTTTTTTTTTTTTTACTGTGTAGACATATTGCCTATTGAAACAGGAAGGAGCGACTGGTTGAAATATTATTTATTTTTTTTTTTTAAATAGTCAATAGGCTATCCTTTAGTTTATATTTGTGAACTATTCATTGCTTTTTACTTATATGGGGAGGGACATTGTCCCTGTAGACAAAAATTTGCATGTGAAAGATGAGTCATTAAATATTTTTGGCCAATTTTCCCAGAAGAATCTTGAAGAATGTATGCTAAAAGTGTAGTTTGTCAACTTTTAGGATTGCACTAGGATGTAGATGAACTTCAAGCTAACAGGCATCTCATTTGTATAGGTATATGTAAATTAAGATTTAACTTAGTCACTCTCAATTTTAGCCATTTCTTTTGTATTCAAAATCCATTAAAAAAGGAAGCTCTGAACATGTACTGAATGTTAGTGTTTCATAATATTGTTGTAAATCATTTAAACTGTGAGATTACACCATCACATTGCGCATGTATCACACTTTACACCATTCGACATGAAGAAAACGTCAAGTTCCTCTTTTATTAACATTTAGTTCTCATCTTTGTTTATTTTTCTCAGAAATGTATTAATAGTGAGCTCTGTGACATAGGTGTGCAGCATAGTGATGTGATTTGAAATGAAACCGACACACCTCAGATAAAATATTTAAGAACCAAAATATGCTACGTTGAGCTGCAACACTGTCATTAAAGAACCATGCAAGATTTGTGAGCCATAGGATGAGTACCAAAGTCATATTAAGAGTTTGCATCATCATTCCTGTTACGGAACTGCTCTGAGACTGAGTGAGGATCCAAATGCAGTGTTTATTAGGAAAGTCCAGAATCGAAATCAGACAGCAGGCAAGGGTCAACACACAGGCAATCAGTCCGACTAAACAACAAGGCAGAGAACACAGGCAAAAGGGTAATCCAGAACACAGGCTAAGAGTCCAAAAACCAAGATACATATAAACAGGAGAAACGCTCAGAGATGCAGTGTAACACTTATAAGACTTCGCAAAGAATGACAAACTAAACCAGACTTATATAGACCAATTTAGAGTAGACGTCACAGTTGCGTCACTTGCAGCTGCGCGCGCATAGTGGTTGCAGAAAAACACTGGGAACAAGTAGAGGTAAATGGGTAAAATCCATGGAATAAAAGAAAAAAATATTTTTGTGCCTTTTGATGTCAAGATCGTAATGCAAATAATTTTTATAGAATACTGTCCTCAAAGATGTCATTTGAAGCTAAACGCAGACGTTTAAATGGACATACTATGGATGAAAACTGCTATGATTACTCTACTTTTAAAGCATAAATTCGATTTAAACAATAGGGCTACATAATATTCACATATGCTGTTCATAGGGGATGTATTGTATTAGCCCTACAGTTACAGCATGAAATATTATTTAAACCTTACTATTAACATTTTTACATAACATTTATTTACTTTATCTCACAATTCTGACTTTTTTTTCTCGCAAATGCAAGTTTATATCTCCTAATTCGGACTTTATAACTCAACTTAACTCAAAAATAGTGAGTTTGTCAAATCTGAGGGAAAAAAGCCAGAAGAGCCGAGGGGAAAAGAGAGAATGACGAGTTGTTTTTCCTTATTAGAATTGTGAGATATAATCTCGGAATTGCGAGAATAAAGTCAGAATTTTGAAATATAAAATCAAAT
>NW_015554139.1:2638511-2663975 GCF_001515605.1 Sinocyclocheilus anshuiensis
GCTTCTGTCACGAAAACAAATTCCTCGTATGTGTAAACATACCTGGCAATAAAGCTCATTCTGATTCTGATTCCGATTCTGAAAAAAGCCAGAAGAGCCGAGGGGAAAAGAGAGAATGACGAGTTGTTTTTCCTTATTAGAACTGTGAGATATAATCTCGGAATTGCAAGAATAAAGTCATAATTTTGAAATATAAAATCAAATGTACCTTTTTTTTATTCTTTTATTCCATAGCTCCATAGACTGCCGCTTGAAAACCGTCATTTTCTGCCTCCAGATAGGCTCCGCCCACAAAAAACGTCATCCCTGTTTCGGATCTGTAAGACTATCCCACTCGCTAACGTCAATTTCGTTGAATAACAGTGCTTATCGCTGGGTGACAAGCTCTTGTAATATGCATAGAACATTTTGAAAATGACATCTAATCAATATAATTTATAATCTTTTTAAACCTAACTATTTTGTACCGTATCCGTGAAATTCTCTAGCTGTAGAGGCTATCTCTCCCGGGTTTTCTGCAACCATGATGCGCGAGCATCCTGAATGTTTACAAACCAATAATTGGTATATAGGGTGAGCAGACAGGGTAAATGAGACACAGGTGCAAACAGTGAGTGTTGATGAGTCCGGGCAAAGGATTATGGGAAATGAAGTATTTGATGGAGTGGTAGAAGTCTGGGATGGACAGCTAGAGATCGTGACAATTCCAAATCTGTACAATTGGTTATCTCATTGAAATGTTTTCTATTTGCAGGGGAAACGACCACAATGCCCAGTAACTCTACAACTCCCAGCCCAGTAAGTAGATTCTCCTGAGGTGTAGTCGTGTGTTTATTTCCTCTCTCCATATTGTTTGATCTTTAAGAATCAGAGTTTACCAAAATTGAGAATAAGAAATTGAATCTGAAAACTTAAGGTAAACTAATAAGTTGGGAAATAAGTTGTTCTTCTTGGGATTAGTAAGATTTAGTAAAATGTTTTGAAATAAGTTTCTTATATGTTCACCAAAGCTGCATACTTTGATATTTGATCAAAATACAGTAATATTGTGAAATATTATTACAATTTAAAATAACTGTTTTCTATTTGAATATATTTTGAAATGTAATTTATTCCTGTGATGCAAAGCTGAATTTTCAGCATTGTTACTCCAGTCTACAGTGTCACATGATCCTTCAGAAAAAAAATTCTTATTAATATCCATGTTGAGAAAAGTAGCTGCTTATTATTTTTGTGAAAACACTTTTAAACAATTTTATGCATGTTTGGTGAATAAAATGATTAGTTTCTTAAAAAAAAACAGAAATAATGAAAATCTTACTGACATTTATGTTTATGGGTAATTCATAATGATAAAAAAATACTGAACATATTATTAAAAACTGCACCAACAGCAGTTGCTGAAATTAAAAGAATGAATTTCGTTTACAGTTTTTCTCGATTGCTAAAACACTATAACCCGGCTTTTGAACTAAAATTTCAAAACCATAACGTCATTTTTCAAAAAGCACATCCATTTTGCTGAACTATACACACTATTTCCCTGCTTTAACACATGAGTCAGATTTGGTGAACTGTTACTGCAAAACTCTACACACAAATCCCTACATTTCTCAGTGCTTACACCGGATGCTGAGGCGGAATAATTGTTTATTTTTTTTTATTTTTTACAGTTGTGCTGTGTAGTACATGAATGAATAAAAATAATTTCATTCCATTTTACTATATCCTCAAATTGAAATGTTTACTGCATCTGGTAACACTTCTCACTTTTCAGTGTCCTTGTTACATGTTATTACTATAGTAATAACAGTAAATTATGCATAATTACATGCAACTAGCCCTAAACCAGTCCCAACCCTATAGTAAGTACATGGTGTTAATTAATATTATTCAGCATTTAAACATATAATTACGCTGTAACAAGGACATCTTAAAATAAATTTTAACACTGGATCTTGCTTGCTACCTCAATTTAAACTCTATTACAATTCTGAATTGCCTTGGAATGAAAACATATCACAATATTTGATTTCTTTATGCGATCAAGTCAGTGTTTAATGCAGTTTAGCATCCTGTTGTACTGCTTCAGTTGATTAACGCTCCAACTTTTCTTTGTCCAGGGCCCTAATATTGTGGCAATTGTGGTACCAACTGTGGTCCTGGGACTGCTGGCTATTTTGACAGCGGTTCTGTTGTTTCTGTTCTGCGTGGTGAAGAAGAAGAGACAAACGGAAGGGACGTATCGACCCAGCTCAGAGGAGCAGTCAGGGGTGCGTAGTGTAGAGACGCCTGACGCTCTGAAACTACCCAAGGAGGAGAGACTGATCTGACACACTGGTTTATGACTGCACATGATAACAGTGACTCAATTCCAAAATGGTTAAACGGTTAAACATTAACTAAGGAACGTTTCTGAAGACACAAGGCACAAACTTAGCCCTATGTTTTGGCTAAACAAAGCGAGTCTGACTACTTGGAAGAAACTTGAAGGAACAGATTCTCTCTCCAAAAGGCAACGTATTGATCAGCACGTGCAGCTCTCTAGCATTGTATGCCATTTTAGCCTGGTAGCTTTTCTCTGAATACTTCATTTTGTGTTGTGTTACCTGTTTTAATGGTTGCGTTACATATACAAATGCTGATGTTTGTATGTAGTGTTAAGATAAATTTAAAGGTGAAGCATGTAATTTCTGCACCCCTAGTGGCACAAAACAGAATTGCAGTTTGTTTGTTTTGCATTCAGAATGGGCCAGACTTAAAAGGGATAGTTCACCCAAAAATGAAAATTCTGTCATCATTTACTCACCCTCAAGTTGTTCAAAACCTGTATGAGTTTCTTTCTTCTGTTGAGCAGAAAGATATTTTTAAAAATGTTGGTAACCAAACAAGTTGACAGTAGCCACTGACTTCCATAGTATGGGAAAAAAAATGTTTTTGGGTGAACTATCACTTTAACGGCATCAGCTAACCAATGGTGTGAATTTGGGGGCGGGACTATATGTTTGACTGAATAACGGAAGCTTGTTTAAATTAGTCATTATTTTTGCATTTCTGTTTGTTGGCACTAGATTATGCACACTACACCTTTAAATATTTATCCAAATCAATTTGCTCACAATATAAGATGTTCATGCTCTCATATATGTTTGTTGAAACCACTTCTCAAATTATTTCAATAGCTGTATTTGTCTCGATTTACCTCAGTAATGTTTTCTTACCTATATTATTTAATCTAATATAAATTTTCCAGAAATTTGATCAATGCAACAATGAATTCTACTTGGAATCATTTTTGATTCTTTTATCATTGCATGAATGTTTACACTCAAATATGTAATGCATTCTGTTTCACTGGAGTGCCTTTTCACATTTCAGCTTTTTAGAATCTGTTAAATCGTGCCGTTTATATTTAAAATTAATCACTGCTAATGGGTTTTGTTAGGCACAACACTCACTATATTTACAATACAGCACGGCGAGGTGCCTTTGCTTTTATAAAATATTGAGGAGACAGCACAAATTTTCATTAAAACATTATAATATTTAGCTAATTCATTAAGTGTTATTCTTCCCCTGAAGCTAACATCATAGAATGTTACTATGCAACAAAAATAAGTTGCTGTGCCGTGATATGGTGAACAGGTGTGGATTGTGAAATTTAGCAGGACTGTGCTGTGCTGGTCATCTTCTGTCTTCCGTTTGTATTAAGGTAAGGTCGTACAAATTTATGAATGAACCGCTCATGTTAAAATCTTCCCAGTGTACTGACATTTGTTATGACATCCGCTGTACAGAGCTACCATTAAAACGGAAGTTCAAAGACAAAATTGTAAAGAAGGCTGCGCACTTGTTTCTCTGACACATGGTCTATTTACCCATTGGGCATTATTTCTTTATACACAATAGTGGGTGCAGCTATTTTGTAGTGTGTCATCCGCTTACAATTATTTGAGCTGTACAAAACAGTCTGTTATTCTGCTCGATGTTGCAAGTTGGTATTTGTTATCACATTATTGTATTATCTTAATTGTAGCGCAAACTAATTTACTGTTTACCGTTATTCTTCTAATTATTTGCCCAGCAGCTAATGAATCAGAATTCTTGCACATTGGCAGAAAATAGCTTACTTCTGCGTTGGAACTTAACCCCTTAACCCCAATCCACAAACATCTGTTGAAAATTTGTAGCTGGATAGGTGTAGGCTTCTTTGGAGTTTTATGACATTACATAAATGTCCTATGAGTGCTGACACTACAATAATATCTGGGTCTGCATGGAGGAGTATCTTTCTTAAGAAGCATAGTAGAGTAATTAGTCAGCATCACTTAAGGCTGTCTCACAGATTTTCTTGCCAAGAACATTGCAAGAGCTGAGGACTAGATCTAAGAAAAGCATGTTCAGCACGTTGTTTTCAGGAACACTGCTCTCTAGTGGTTTAGTTTGTCTTTCAGGCAGTTGTTGTATGCTGCCATTTTCTTTGGTTTAACAAAATACAATAGTAACAATGACATACTGTGCATTTGAAAGATAATATCAGGAAACTAATAGGCTAATAAATTAATTTATGATCTCAATCTTTTTGACTTCAGGGCCCCAAACATTGACAAAGACAATATTCAAAGGCTTCGAAAACAGTTGCAATATATTAAATAATTAAATAAATAAATATTTTAAAAATCGAATTAAAATATAACTTTTCAAGTTGTTTGTGATTTCTACCCGACGAAATATTTTAAAGCTTGACATAACTAGAAAAATGTATATTTATTCCCTCATATATCCAAGTTTTCCAAGACTGTGAGAACCATGGTTCATAAATAAAAATGAAAGTTGTTGAGGGAACAAATTTAAATAAGAAATATGTCAGCTCACATTTTGGTTTTCAACTGTTTTAGCTCATTTTAAAGCTTGTTTTGTCTTATTTTAAATAATTAAGCCATCCTGTGTTCACCTGGTTGAGAACCACTAATGTTAATTAAAACATTCATAGCTTAACCAGGCCCGTAACCAGCTATGAGGCCACGAGGTCCGGACCTCGGTAAATTTTTCATGTTCAAAAATAAAACGAGTTCTTTGAATGACTAATTTGCTGTTAAACTCCTCATATGGATGCCTGCATGACATGTATAATTCAGTTTAGACAGTTTGCAAGAATGTTTAGCGTCCGTGATATGAAAATGATCGCTGCGAGAATTTATTTTTTGTTTTTTGTTTGTTTTAGTAGCCCTATCTATATCTGGCAACACTGCATCGCCGGCACTTAAACGGAAAGCAATCAAAAAAGCCCATGGACAGGTTTTTGCTGATACGACATTCGGTAAGGGGTAATGTAAATTATTTGCAGACTTCAATACACCTTCAAAATTAAAACAATTTGAAAATGAAATATTTAAAAACAAATTCTGTAATTATCTTAAATGGCCAATTCTACCTAAAATGAAGGATATTCAGTTTAGGATTATTAATAATGTGTATCCAGCTGCCGAAATTTTACGGAAAAGATTCCGTTTTGAAGTAGATCCTTGTGTTTTTTGTTTAGAAGAGCCTGAAACCATTGAACATTTATTTTTTTCTTGTCCAATCACATTGAAGTTCTGGCAGGATCTTTACAGCTGGCTAAATATTGATATCAACACTGATATTCCATCACTGAATTTGTTTCAGGTTTTGGTTTTTGGTTGTGCAGATGGTCTTTCGAAAAACATGTCATTGATGTTAAACATTATTATTACAATGGGTAAATATCATATACACAAAAGTAAGTGGAATAACAGTAAACCCTCTTTAAATTGCTTTAAAAATGAATGTAAAAAATACTTAGAATCTTTAAAACACTTATCCAAAGATAATCAATCCCTTGGGGAATTGTATATAACCATGTATGAGTCTCTTTCCTTTTAAGACTGGTAAGATTTTGTACCCTTTATTTATTTTATTTTTTTTTCCCTCCTTGAACCCCCCTCAAATGTTTAAAGAATGTTTGTTTTGTTTATTGTTATTGTATGTAGAGATATACATATATACACACATGGACATTTATGTATGATGGAGATGTGATTGGTAAAGTGTATATTTTGTCATATGCATTTTATTGTTCTCCATATGAGTGCGTAAATTGATAATGTTCAATAAAAAAAAAAAAAAAGACATTCGGTAAGGGAAACGCAAACATTATCATGATATTATCATAAACGTTATCAACGCTGTCGAAAACAGTAGCATTTAACACTAGTACACACAGATCTATAGAACAAGTAGATTACAGAATGAAATGAAATACGCAAAAACTAGCCATGAAGAAGTCTATGCCATCATTGCCATGTCATTCAGTATAGTTAAATTTTCATCAATCATGCTATAAACTTTCATAAGAGCACTAGACAAAGTTATTGTAGTTGTGTATTGTTGCAGTAAACAACTGATAAAATTATCCACCCTTAAATATAAGTATTAACAAATTTTGATGCAATAAATAGGGTATGATTTAAAAATAATCATCCCTCCAAAACAGAGAATTTGTTGAATTTGTGCATTCAGAACATTCAGAAACACAAAACCAAACCAAAAGTTCACAATTCCTCAAAATGTCACTGGTGGGGGTGATGACTGTCATTGACGGATACTGAATGTAAAAACCCATTCATTGTTCTGGAGAGCACTGGTCTGTGGTGAGAAGGATGAAATGTGGGGGATGGAGCGGAAGGAATACTATTTCGGCAGATGGTTGCGATTTAGGCGACCTCCTCCTCGCCCTCCTCTTCGAACTCGCCCTCTTCGGCGGTGGCGTCCTGGTACTGCTGGTACTCAGACACCAGGTCGTTCATGTTGCTTTCGGCTTCTGTGAACTCCATCTCGTCCATGCCCTCGCCGGTGTAACAGTGGAGGAAAGCCTTGCGCCTGAACATAGCGGTGAACTGCTCGGAAATGCGCTTGAAGAGCTCCTGGATGGCCGTGCTGTTGCCGATGAAGGTGGCTGCCATTTTGAGCCCGCGGGGTGGGATGTCGGTCTTGACGTTGTTGGGGATCCACTTGATGAAGTAGCTGCTGTTCTTGTTCTGGACGTTCAGCATCTGCTCATCCACCTCCTTCATGGACATGCGTCCACGGAAGACAGCGGCCACGGTCAGGTTGCGGCCGTGACGGGGGTTGCAGGTGGCCATCATGTTCTTGGCGTCGAACATCTGCTGCGTGAGCTCGGGCACGGAGAGCGAGCGGTACTGTTGGCTGCCTCGGCTGGTGAGTGGAGCAAAGTCGGGCATGAAGAAGTGGAGATGGGGGAAGGGCACCATGTTGACTGCCAGTTTGCGAAGGTCGGCGTTGAGCTGGCCGGGGAAGCGGAGGCAGGTGGTGACGCCGCTCATGGTGGCCGAGACGAGATGGTTGAGGTCGCCGTAGGTTGGTGTGGTGAGCTTAAGGGTGCGGAAGCAGATGTCGTAGAGAGCTTCATTGTCAATGCAGTAGGTCTCGTCGGTGTTCTCAACCAGCTGGTGGACGGACAGCGTGGCGTTGTAGGGCTCCACCACGGTGTCGGACACCTTGGGTAAGGGTACCACGCTGAAAGTGTTCATGATGCGGTCGGGATATTCTTCACGGATCTTGCTGATGAGGAGGGTGCCCATGCCGGAGCCAGTGCCTCCACCGAGAGAGTGGGTGAGCTGAAAGCCTTGCAGACAGTCGCAGCTTTCTGCTTCCTTACGAACAACATCCAATACTGAGTCCACTAGCTCTGCTCCTTCTGTGTAGTGACCTTTGGCCCAGATGTTTCCAGCACCACTCTGACCTGCAATCATAAAAATGTAGCGTTGAAAGTCCCTTTCAAGAAAAGGCCATAATTTCAACACCTTCAGGCAGCTGTTTCAGGCATCCAAGACCAAGCTCTATCTACTTGAATGGGCAGATCCAGAAATCTCAAAAACTGGCCAAACTTACATTTGCATAACATAATTCAAACTAGCAACAACATCTGGCACATACTGTCCCATAAATGGTGTTTCTTGTGCTGAAATAGCATTAAAAAAGGTTTTCAGGTTGGTAAAGCCAACGTGCAACCAGAGCTTCTAACAGTAGCTGGTGATGACTTTAGCAATGAGCGAGTGGCTCTTTTATTTAGAAGGCGGGACTTATTGTGCCATACTGTGTGTTGAACTTTCTCCCATTCATAAGAGTGCACCATCACCATCAGTCTTCTGACAGTGATTTGCAGGCATCCACCATGTCAAATTTGAACTCCTTCTTGCATCCAACAGAAGAGACCATTTAATTGCTGTCAGTGTGGATTCATACCTACTAAGTTTGTAAAATTATACTATAGCAGCATGTGATGGAAATACAAAGGTACTTGAAAAAAACATTTGATGAAAGATTAGCTTACCAAACACAAAGTTGTCAGGTCTAAATATCTGTCCAAAGGGTCCTGAACGAACTGAATCCATTGTGCCAGGCTCCAGGTCCACCAAGATGGCAGGGGGAACATACTTCCCACCTAAACAAAGAGACGGATACAGTAGGTCATACTAACCAGACATTTGTTTCAATGTGCATGCAGATTTCTGTGCACATGCAGTGGTTTAAAAAGCCTGAGACCACAATGTTGGCTTATATTTTGCATTACTAAAAACGATACAAATCAGTATTTTATACAAATCAGCTTAACACTTATTGAAAATGAGTGTGTGTAAAACCTAATGATCATGTTATCCATGACTGAGAATGATTCAAAGAGTATCAGCTTGGGTTTTGTCATTTTTAAGTGCAAAGGAGTTAACAATGTGACAGTTTTGCTTACCTTTCATTAGTGACTATAAAATAATAATTATAATAATATAATTTTCATAATTATAAATGTAATTATAATTACAAATAATTATAAGTATCTGTTGTCATAAAAATTAAATGTGAAAACTTAATTTGCACCTTTACAGTGTTATTTTAGTATTATTTGTACAGGTGCATCTCAATAAATTAGAATGTTGTGGAAAAGTTCATTTATTTCAGTAATTCAACTCAAATTGTGGTATTTTTCATTCCTATTTTGAATGAGCTTTTATTTTTATAGATTCAGTTGTCCTTTTAATTTCATTTATCGTAATTTTGTTATGTGCTTTTGTCATTTTAGTTAAACTTATTTCAGTTAGTTGGCAAGGCAACATTTCTCATTTTTATTTGATTTATTAGCTTTTTTATTTGATTTATTATTATTATTATTATTTATTTGTTAGCGATAAAAGCACTGCTTTTACATCCCAGAATTTCAATGTCACCTTTAGATCCCACTAAATATTTATGCTGTCATCAAATATGATATTTATTTAAATATTGCATAAAGATGCTGACAATTCTTGCTTCTGCAACCTTTATGATATTTAAAAAAACTACCTGTGGCCTCATTGTAGTAAACGCTGATCCTGTCTAGCTGCAGGTCGCTGTCTCCATGATATGTTCCGGTTGGATCAATGCCGTGCTCATCGCTGATAACCTCCTAGAACTGAGAGAGAGAGAGAGACAGAGAGAGAGAGAGAGAGAGAGAGAGAGAGAGAGAGAGACAGAAAAAAATGAAAAAATAATAATATTTATCTCGTTAGAAATAAAAAAAAGAAATAATGAATGAAATGAGCATCAAATATGTAGAGTTCAAATTTCATTAAGGATAAAAAAAATACTAAACAATAAATGATGCTGAGGAAATAATTAAATGCAACGAAAATAATTATAGTATATCGATTATTCACAATTAATATTGTCATATACTTGTTTTAAAGAACGTTTCTCTAACTTATATTTGGAATCGTGTGGATTATGTGCATTTTACGGATTCCAATGAATCCGATGAATGTGATGTTATTTTCTTTCAGCGATTAACGAAATATAGCCTAGACTCGGATGCATACGTAAATATAGCCTATTATAGGCCTATGGTCGCCATGGTAACCAAGACTGGAGGAGAGAAGGAGGACCTTGAGCTCGTGGAGACACCGGATAGGATGTTGCCTGTGATTTGGACGGAGATGATAGGTGACTCTCCAAAGACCACTGACTATAAAGACATGTCTGAAAAATATTGCAAAGGGAATGGAAAATGGCTTCTCATTACAATAATAAACTATGGTAGTACCATGGTATTTTTTATGTGGGATGCTACACTGGAGCATGAAATAGATTGGTGCTTGACCAGTGGGATTTTCAATGGCTGATACTAAATTATTGGTTCGAACAAGGTTCATTAGTTAACATGAATTAAGAATGAACAACACTTTTACAGCATTTATTAATCTTAGTTAATGTTAATTTCAACATTTACTAATGCATTATTAAAATCAAAAGTTGTGCTTGTTAACATTAGTTAATGCACTGCGAATTAACATGAACTAACAATGAACGACTATTTTAATTAACTAACATCAACAAAGATGAATAAATACTGCATTGCTCATTGTTTATTCATGTTAATTAATACATTAACTAACATTAACTAATTGAACCTTATTGTAAGGTGTTACCAAATTATTATATCTGGCCCTGGTCCATCAATCCTATTTGGATTCTTTAATTATTACGTCTTGCATTTCAATCCAAATACAGCCTTGCTTTAGACTGACATTTAAACAGACATATGATCTATGTGCTTAATAATCAATCATAAGAAGTCCGTTTGGAGATATATATGGCAACACCATGAAACCATTAGAAAAAGCTTGTAGGTTCCATTTGGAATATTTTTGAATATATAATTTCCGTTGGGTTCTATCTATCTATCTATCTATCTCTCTATCTATCTATCTATCTATCATTTATTATTATTATTATTTTATAATAATGCATTATTATTATTATTATTATTATTTTATAATAATGTAATGTCACCCAATTAGGTAAAATATACTATATATACTTTATGTGCTTATTTACTATACAATATTAATAAAAATAAAAATAAATGTTTTGCCTATAAAATCAGATCAACATCATATATGCCTATGCACAACATATCACAAACATACAGCTAGAAAAATCTGAAAAATCCGGCTATGCCTATATAATACACTGAAATGGTGTAGGATTTACTTTGAAAATATTTTCACTCAGAAATTGCTAGTAAATTTCACAAATAATTACAAAAAAAAAACCCCCATTGAATTAAATATGAAATTTTGAAGTAGAAACAGTATTTTCCTGTAAAACGTACTCCAATAATTTACAATCAATCAATAGAGTGTTAATTTTTTTGGGCACTGTGCCTTTTTCATGACAATTAAGCCCAGACTTAAGGCATTTTATAGCTGTCATTACAATACTTTGTACTGCATTAGATTAATTCCTGTTATAATTTTAATTAGCATAAATTAAACAGCACAACACCAAAACTACCATGATATGTGAGAATCACACAATTACAATGTAAACAATTAGAATGATTGTTTTGCATTACAGTAATGAGATTTGCATGTGTGTATGTCACAATGCATAAGTACATTTATACACATTATCTATTAATAATGTATTTAATGTGATGTATGGGAAGAAACCACACCTACTATTCAAATCAGACTGCGGGAACATGCTGAAGGATGTGGATCAACTACCATCGGCTCTCGACATCATTCAAAACACTTGACTTCTAGTTTTACTAGTTCAGTGTGCTTAGACCCCTCCTTCTGTACTGATGCATGTCAAGACAGACTGAGCTCCGTGAAACCAGTGGAGTGAGAACACCTCAAACTCAACAACAGCTTAACACAAACTCAACAACAGCTTCAGCTGCGAAGTCTAACGCAGAATACAATCCCTCCTGTTAAAACCCCAGTACCTACGAGAGGATATGTCTGCAAACCTTCCTGAAGAGGACCTCTCCTGTCCCGTGTGCTGCGAGATCTTCCAGGATCCAGTGCTTTTGCCGTGCAGCCATAGTTTCTGCAGGAGCTGTCTGAAGCACTTTTGGGAGAGCGCGATCTTTCGTAGCTGCCCCGTCTGCAGGAGAAGAGCCTCCAAGAAGAGCCCCCCTTCAAACCGGGCCCTCAAAAACCTGTGTGAAGCGTTTCAGCTGGGCAGAGGCCAGGGCAGTGCATCTGGATCGAACATCCTGTGCTGGAGACATGGGGAAAAGCTCAAACTCTTCTGTTTGGTGGATCAGGAGCCTATCTGCGTGGTGTGCCAAGCCTCAAAAATGCACAAAGGTCACGACTGCTCTCCCACGGAAGAGGCGGCTCTGGACTGTAAGGTAGAGTTTGACAGTGCCACATTGTTTTGACAAACTGTGTTACATTGTGTCGTGCTCAATGCCGCTGTTACTGATTTACAGCGGCAGAACACAAGAATGCTGTTTATCAAGTTCACTTTGACATTATCTCAGTGTGTTCGGCCAAAAAGACCATGGCAGGCTTTCAAACAACACCTTCTGCATTCCCCTCCTTCAAGCTCCCATTGTGGCATAGGCGTCCTATTGTATTCTGGGAAAATGTGATCAACTCCTTCCAAAATGTGACATAAATCTTTCAGAGTATCCTTGCACAGTTGGATCAGGGTAACGCATGGAGAGAGAAGGTTGTGTTGAAAAAGAAAGGCTTCATTCATTTAATTCTTCTGCAGTGGTCGTTCTCAGCTGGTGGGTTGTAGGTCTGTTCTGAAAAAAAAACCAATGCTCAATGCAAATACAATGCTTATTACGCATAGTTTGGATAGCACTATAAAGAAACATATTAGCTTTTAAAAGGGAAGACAAAACACTTCCCAAATCTTTTGATGTTAACATAAAAAGGTGTGCAACCAATCAAATTGAGGTGAAAATTAAAGCAAATGACAACATGGACAATTTGTGGTAAATGCCCTCAACCATTAAAAATCATTCTATTGATTATTACGTTTTTAAGTTCAAGTGTTACTTTAGTATCATTGAGATACCATTATAGTTTTTTATATCTTGGATACGTTTTTATTTTTATATTATTTACTTTTTAATTTTAGCTAAATTTTTTATTCCTTTTTTTTTTTCAACTTAATTTTTATTCTTATCTTTAGGAACGAAGTTAAACATACATATTTGTTCATACAATCTTTGTGGGTCAACATAGCTCACTAAACATGAACAATAAACAAATTTATTTAACAAACCATATACAAAAGACATCCACATAGGGTAAAAAAAAAATACAATTATTACTTTATTTTTAATTATTTTTATTTTATTAAAATTTGTATTACTCTCTCTCTCTCTCGCTATATATATATATCATGATAACTAAAACAACACACACACACACACACACACACACACACACCCGTTTTTAGTGCAACTCATAACAACCAAGTGAAAGATATAAAAAAAATAAAAAAACAGAATCCATGAGTTGGAAAAAGGATCACCCCCTTGTGTCAGTAATTTGTTGAACCACCTTTTGCTTTAATTACAACCTTTAGTCTGTTGGGATTTGTCTCCAGTAGTTCTGCCGAACTGCTCAAGTTCAGTTAAATTTGATGGTGACTGTTTGTGGACTGCAGTCTTCAAGTCATTGCACAGATTTTCAATGAGGTTTAAGTCTGGGCTCTGATTAGGCCATGCAAAACATTCACCCTTTTCTCCTTCAGCCACTGTGTGCTCAGTTTTGCTGTGTGTTTTGGGTCATTGTCATGTTGGAAGGTAAACCTTCTTCCCATTGACAATTTTCTGGCAGAGGGCAGCAGATTTTCCTCAAGAATTTGACAGTATTTTGCCCCATCCATGTTTCCTTCTATCCTGACAAGTACTCCAGTCCCTGCTGCAGAGAAACACCCCAAAACAGGATTTTACCACCTCCATGCTTTACTGGAGGAATGCTGTTGTTTGGATGGTGAGCTGTTTTGGATTTCTGCCAGATATATAATTTGGTGTTGAAGCCAAATTGTATCCATCTCCTGACTTGTGCCTGTCCACAACTTTCTCCCGGCAATCTTTTGATAGTGCCTTGCCACCCATAGTTGATTGTTTGCTTCAGATGCGCTACCGATGACTGAAATGCTCCAGGAAAGCTCTTTTCATGCTGAGATAATCAAAACAACCACAGCTGATCACAGTTGAAAGTCAAATGGCTTTGTGTGCCATTGAGAAGGTGATTAGATACACCTGATTGAGTTTACAAGTTTTTTTTAGTAGGGGAGTCATCCTTTTTCCAACTCAGTGATTCAGTTTTTAAAATAAAAAAATAAATAAAAATGTTCTGACATGTTAGTGTTATATCTTTCACTTGGAGTAAATACAGCTGGATAAAACAAAAACTGTGTCCGTCTTCATTTCAAGTAACGAAAGTTTTTTGAATGTTTTTAGTTTTAGTAGTAGTTAACTATAATAACCCTGGTTTCTCTTTTATTATTAATTTAATTTAATATTAAATGTGTGATAGACATTTCTGATGCTAATGCCAAGTGATACCCAAAGCAAAATCTCCTTCCTGAAGTACTGTTTTACACACATTAAGGAATACATCCTTGGTTTTACTTTTAAAAACAATATTTCATTTGCAGGATAAAATGTATGCTGCCATGAAGGTACTGCAATGCAAGCTGGAGGTATTCAATAAAGCAAGACAATCTTCAGCTATTACGTTGGAGCACATTAAGGTTAATATTATATTTAATCAGATATGTTGCTTTTGTCAAAAGGTCAGTCAGTAGATTTCATCAATGTCAATTTTTTATCTTAGAATCAGGCCAATCGGGTTGACAGGCAAATGAAGGATGAGTTTCTCAAGCTCCATCAGTTTCTTTATGAGGAGGAAGAGCACAGGTTATCAGCACTGAAGGAGGAGGAAGAGCACAGGGTCGCTGCTGTGAAAAACAGAGATGATGACGACGCACGGAGGATCTCGTCTCTTACAGACATGATCAGGACAGTGGAGCAAACCATAAACGCTGAAGATTTAACATTGCTGCAGGTGAGAATATTGACATCTGTTGGAATAAAGTTCTCATTCATTCATCGAGTCATTCATTCATGTTAATCTTTTACAGAACTTCAAATCTATCATAGACAGGTAAGTATATCTATGACTTTTTTTTCATTACTTTTTGTTTTTCTTTGCTGTTGCTTCTAATCTATGGTTCTTAACTGGTGGGTCGCAACCTGTCGGTGTCACACATTAAATCCATTTGGGATGATATTTGCCCCACGTTGAGTTTTTATTATTTTTTTGTCCTATATACAGTACAAAAATATATGCTCTATGTCATTTTTATGTCAGCTACTAGTATAATCAGTGTATTAAAATTAATTCCTGAACTAAAAAATTTACTTCACAATTTATTACCTATAAGACTTAATCAACATCAGCTCACATTGTACGGGATAATACATTCAATTAAGCCTATATAGAATTGAATATTAATAAATACATCAAATGCTACAAAAACACAGGAAGATAAGTATGGCTTGTCATGAATAAAACCTTAGATTCTTTAATGATTATATTATATTTTTAAGATTTTTTTTTTTTAAATTTTATATGAGAATTGTCTTCTATGTTGACATGGCAAAATGGTCAAATCAAATAATAAAATAAAATAAAATAAAATAAAATAAAATAAAATAATAAAACAGATTTTAGATTGAATGCTTTTTTTTTCAAATTCTAGAATTTGAAATAGAATGCTGTCTATTTGGAGACTGTAATGAGATATTAATTTGACTTACAAATATTGATTATTCAATCTGATGGTAGCCCTGTAGTTCACAAACATCCTGGTGTGCTCAGATCCAAATGCTAATTGGGTTACATAGCGGGTTAATTGATTTATCATACAGGGTCATTTCACTGAGAAAATAATAGGCAAGTGTGGGGTAAGCTGTGCCATTTATGTTTATTTAACTTGTCCTCTAGGCAAGAAGAATTATGGTACAAGTAAAATATGCCTGATTATATTTATTTGGCTTAAAAATATCTGCAAAATTAAGATATACAGTAGTAATAGTCAAATAATTTACCTTTTTAGATGGGCAATTATATATTTTTAGACCTATAGATGAATTTGCTTTAACATAAAACTCATTTTAGAAATTGGCACACCCAAAATAATTGTTAGCATAAATAAATCCTATGACCCATGACTGTGACTGCACAGTATTTGTAAAAAGGAAATATTATGATTTTCAAATGTTTTAATCTCTTATGAATGAAATAATAAATGCAGTAAAAACATGATGTTGTAATATATTATTACAATGTTGGACACAATAAATAAAATAAAATAAAATAAAATAAAATAAATAAAATAAAATAAAATGTTTGCAGAATGTGCAGTACATTGCAGGATCCAGAAGGCATGCCTGGATCTTTGTTGGATGAATCTAAGCATCTTGGGAATCTAAAGTACAAGGTCTGGGAGAAGATGAAGGCAGTTGCACCTTACAGTAAGTATCTCTAAATTTTAACCTTAATATCTCAGAGGGTTAATGTAGATATTGCTGCATAGTTATACGTATTTAATGCTGATAGTACTGCTTACTGTAAACTGGGATTTTGTCATAATAACAGCTATAATTAAATAAAACTGCATGAAAATTGATAAAAAAAAAAAGAGAGCGAGAGAAAAAAAGAATGGTTTGAATCATGATCAAACGATATTGAAATAACAAACTTAGAAATGTTATTTAATTTCAAACTAGTTACTTGTAAATGACAAATAAAAAAAGTATAGAGAATTTTATTACTCAAGTATTAGTAAATGAATCTGTACCCTTCTAAAAGGTATTAAAGGGGTCATATGATGCTGCTAAAAAGAACATTATATCTGCATTTGTGATCGGAGAAATGACAAACAACAAGTGACTCTGCTTCGTTCACGGTGAAAGCCGATCCGGCGATCCACAGCACGAAGTTGATGTATTTCCTCAGCGATCAGCATGGATCAGCTCTAGGCATGACAAAGCAGATATCGTCCTCTTTTGGAAGGCCAAACAAAGTAGTTTCGCTTTCACAACGAAGCACACAGCATCTTCACGACATGACGGCGGCAACAACAATACTACAGCGAGAATAAAAGTTACGCCTTCTTTCTTTGCGTGAACATTTGGGCGGAGTTATGCAAATCTTCCCACATCGTGACGTAGACAAGAGGGGGCGTGTTAGAACGAGCCATTTTAGGTAGGCGTGGCTGACTCTTAACTTTTATAAAGAATATCTCTTTGGATTTGAAACTTTAGTCTTTGCAACTTTACAGATCTTCTTTATGCACCAAGAGCTTGTAACACTCCAAAGAGAAAGGAAAAATTGAAATAGCATGATATGACCCCTTTAATATGTACACTTTAGGTACTGATATGCACCCTTTAGGAGTAAATAAGGTACAAAGGTGTACCTTTTAAAAGGATACCACCACAGTGACAGCTTTTGTAGCTGTTTTTGTAGCTTTTTGACAGCTATTTTAGAGTATGTTTTCGATGTCTGTCTTCATTTGTCAGGTCCAGTAATTCTGGACCCAAACACAGCCCATCCTTGCTTGACGCTGTCAGATAACCTGACCAGTCTCCAGTATAGCACCCCAAACCAAGGTCTCCCCAGTAACCCTGAGCGTTTCCACATCAGTGCAGAGGTGCTGGGCTGCACTGCCTTTAGCTCCGCAAGCCACAGCTGGGAGATCAAGGTTGGTGACAATGAGGACTGGATCCTGGGCTTGGCCAGTGACAGTGTGAAGCGAAATCAGGAAGTTCCTGCCAGACCAGAGAATGGCTTCTGGACCATCTGCCTACGGGATGGGCAATACAGGGCTATGTCATCACCCCCAACTGCTCTAAAAGTGGAGGAGAAACTGCAAAGGATCTCGGTTCAGCTGAACTGGGACAGAGGGGAGGTGATTTTTTCAAACCCATTGCGTCAAGAAATGATATACACTTTTAAACATGTCTTTACAGAAAAGCTGTTGCCGTACTTTTACACACAAAGTAAGCATCCTTTGCAGATCCTCTCCAAGCCTGTGTTGGTGTCTACGTGAAAGTATCATCTAATATCTAATACAGAGAACCTCTTAATAGTACACAACACATGTATTAAATAAATGCACACCTATCAAAAGATTTAAACAGGTTCATCTAAATCAGTATTGTGTAAAGTAGCCCGAGGCAGTTCTCTTAATGTGCCTGTGCAAGCTTATCCTCACGGCTAATAAAAATATTCAAACAACTGCATTTTCTAAATCTGTATCAGTGGTGTTTGTCATTACAGTACATGCATGCAGCATGAAACGCCACAACAACTTCATTCATTTTTTTCTTGTGAACAAACCAATTTGTCACATCCCCGCTAGAAATGTTATGTTCCCAGAATGTCCTCAGAACATCCCCGCTGGTGTCAAGGACTTCGCCTAGTAACGTTCCGAGACAGTCATGATGTGGAGTTCTTTTAAGGGTTGGGGGACGTTATTTGGTAGACCTTCACGGAACATTCAGGATGTTCTCAGAACGTTTAGGGTACCATATTTTATTTTGAAATGTGATGTTCCTACAACATTCTCAGAACGTCCCTGCTGGTTTCAAGGACATCGCCTGGTAATGTTCCCAGAACTTTCTGAGATGGTCACAATGTATTCTTCACACCTCTAGAAGGTGTGTACACATATTTTACAAAGACAGAACAGGAGAGTCCAGTTTGCAACAGAGAGTTTTGTTAAGACACTACATGTTCTCTTTTTACGTTTACATTTTTGAGCCTGAGGTTTTTTAAACCTGTGAAGACTAATCATTTTCTCCAGCATGTGCTCCTAAGAGTATACAATCAAGAACACTATCAGATTTTTTCAGATTCAGTTTGTATTTTTAGTTGCTACTCTAATAATGTCCAATTAATGCCTCTTAGATTTTTGCTATAGCTAAAAAAAAGAAAAAAAAAAAAGAAGAAAAATCTGGTATTCGGATTTGAAGCTTCTGTCCTTTTCACCAAAAAGACTTGTTCATTGATCTGATTAGTGACCCTTTTTCTTAGTTACACCCTTACATCAATAGGTTGTGGCCACAAAGTGTTCATTTGAGTATTATTCATAGAGTTATTAAATACCAATGGGAGCTATTTGTTAACACAGAGATCTTCAATCTGCTCTAGGAGAACCACACTGCGTCCAGATATGCCTGTATCCCTTTATAGTTCATGAAAAACAGCATGTTAAAAGAGTAGTGTCTAAATTCATAAAATAGTAGACGAAAAGTAACAAGATGGCCTACTACTTCTACTGAGATTCTGAAGTGTGCACTTTACTATCCCACGAGAGAAGTGTCGTTAAATGTAGTGAGATGACACAGTAGACCACAGTACATACTTTATAGAACATAATTTTTCAATGGTAGTGAAAGTTCTTCATCAAATGTACCTGTTCAAATAACATAACTCCACTGTTCTGCAGAGTTTAACGCCAACCCTAATCAAACACACCTGAACCAAAATTTGACAAAATATTAATGTCAACACAACACAACCAAATAGTTTTAGCATTAATGCGATATGTACAATATATCCATTTAAATGTCAGCCTTTTGTGAAAATGATATGCGCTAAGGAATCTGTGTTGAGGACTGCAAAGAACATGCAGCCTCTAATTCACAAAATGTTCTTCCAAACGCAGAGATAAGGTGCAATTTGGCCTTGTGGTGTCTATTGCTGATGGTTTAACTAGTTTTTGTATGTTATATGGAAGACTGAAACAATGCAGGGCTTATACAATAATAATATTATACAATATTCATAATATTCTGGAATAGCAACAGTAAAAAAAAAGAAGTGATTTCACTTAGGTTCATAATTCAGGAATATATATTTGGATCTATAATTTGCTTGGATCATTACAAAATTGTAGACTTGAAAAAACTGCCCCATGCATATACTATAAAATTACACCACTATACTATACTATACGATCCTATCACCCTGACTTGGTGATGTTGCAGTGATTCATGTTATCCATACCTTAACTCACCTGTAACCTGGTAAAGGACTGGGGCCAACTGTAAACTTTGCTTGACCCTAGTGATAACTCTTGAACCAACACAAACCTGAGACGCAGAAAAGATGCAGCCACTGGATGCACTCGTGGTAAGTCAGAGCCAACATTGCCTTATGGGATCAAATTTTAACTTTAACCAATGTAATGATAATTATGGTTGAAAATGACAAATAACAAACGTTTGAACATAGATTAAATAGAGAGATTTATTTCTGAGTTCCGTTATAAATAGCTCAAAGAAACAACTTTCCATAAAATAACTTTCCTAATTTTTGCTCTGTTAACACATGGTGGCGCCACAAGTCTTTAAATAAATCTTTGAACGTCTATTCGGTTTTATGCAGTCACCTTTATTTATATAGTACTTTATACAGTACAGATTGTTTCAAAGCAGCTTTACAGTTATAGACAAGAATATAGTGATTCAATGATGCAAACAAAATTCAATTCTGCTGTAATATATATATGGTTATGTACTAATGCTTAGAAAGTTATAAACTATGTATAATTAAATATAGAATGGTTTGAGAAAATGAATTCAGTGTTACAGTTCATCGGACATAACTGAGAGTCTAAAACCTCCAGTACAATATATATATATATAGCAAACTGATGAACTATGCAAATTCAGTTACTACTAGAGTAGTATGTTAAATAATTTTAATAGCATATTTCAGACGCTGTTTCAGGGAGATGTCATTCCTTTGAGGGCTTGTCTTTTTCCTTGCAGCTTAACTTCTCCACACAAGATTCTGGCAAGAATGGTACTTTCTCTAAGTGGGATAAGTAAGTTAAAGGCTGGATAGTGCTGCTGATGTTTACAAAGGCAAAACATACTGGCTGCACATAGCATGTGAAGATCTTACGTGGATAATGGTCTTCAAAGAGGAACAGAGCCACTGGAGGGAGATAGTTGCTTATGATTATGATCAAGATAGACAGCACCATCTTAAAGGCCTTTCTTTTCATAGGATTCATCTCATCTTTACCGGAGCCTCGTGAGCGTTTCAGGGCCCAGAGGATGGCCACGTTACACACCACCATCCAGGTGAAAGCAAACAAGACCTCACCAGTGAAAACCTTCTCAAAGTTTGGTAGGCCACCAACGGTTTTGGCCGAAGCATAAGCAAAAGTGAGCAGAAGAACCACGATGGTCAGGCCCATCCTGTATTTGATGTCCTTCAACTGTACGAATGCGATGGGAAAGAGAACGGCTATAAAGTGATCCAGACAGACACAGGAGAGGAAGAGCGGCCCACTGGTGTCCTTCACTACATATGAGAACTTCAAAGCCATCCAACCCATAGCGCTCCTCCAGTGGAAGAGATTGAGGGATGATATGATTGCCATGAATCCAAAGTAGGCGTCATGAAAGCCAGGCAGCCCAGGAAGATATCAGAAGTTAAAGGGATAGTTCACCCAAAAATGAAAATTCTGTCATTAATTACTCACCCTCATGTCATTCTAAACCCGTAAGACCTCCGTTCATCTTCGGAACACAAATTAAGACATTTTTGATGCATCCCGAGAGCTCTCTGACCCTCCCATAGACAGCAAGGGTCCTTACATGATCAAGGTCCAGAAACGTAGCAAGGAGATTGGTAAAATAATCCATGTGACATCAGGGGTTCAACCGTAATTTTACGAAGCTACGAGAATACTTTTTGTACGCAAAGAAAACAAAAATAACGACTTTATTCAACAATTCGTCTCCTCTGTGTCACCCTGGTGCCATTTTGGAGAGTATCCACTGAACGTAAACAGCGTATGCTGTTCTGTGTCAGCTGCGCCACACGGATACGTTGTTTTCCGCGTGACGCAGCTGCTTCGTAAAATTACGGTTGAACCCCTGATGTCACATGGATTATTTTACCGATCTTCTTGCTACGTTTCTGGACCTTGATCGTGGTAATTACATTGCTGTCTATGGAGAGTCAGAGAGCTCTCAGAATTCATCTAAATATCTTAATTTGTGTTCCGATGATGAACTTGAAAAGCTGAGGTCTTACAGGTTTAGAACGATATGAGGGTGAGTAATTAATGACAGAATTTTCATTTTTGGGTGAACTAACCCTTTAATGGTCCAGTTCGGTTTCTTTATTAGGTTTGCGAGGACCAGGATGTTGGCAGGTATTCCTATGATCACGTTGAAGCATTGTATAGCTAGGTCAAAAACAACACCGGCCACCATTTCTTCACACCCATCGAACGCACTGAAGACATGTGTGGCATTGACTGAATTGGTCGTCAGGTTAGAGGAGGGCAGGCTGCTTCTGAGGATGTAGCTGAATCTTGTGTCGTGGCGCAGTCGACCCTCCATGATGTCCGAAGAGTTGAAATGAGATTCTAGAAGGAATGGTGAAAATTATGTTAATTGAACTTACTAATATGCCAAGCTCACAAATTCATTTTTTTAAATATAATATCAGACTGAAATCAGGTGCACAGTGTTTTTCTGTCTGTTTCTTGAGATAGTGCATACAGTATACTTAACAGACCTAAACAATTCATGCTTTAATATTTTGCAAAAGAATTGAAAAACTTTTCTGAAAAAGAATTTCATTAGAGGAGAAGTTTACTTGCAATAGCAAAGGAAAATAATCAACCTTTAGTGAGCATGTCACACTACACAAGACTGCTGACTTTGCTGGACGGCAAAAGAAAAATATTTTACAATTTCCCAATTTAGTTTGAAAACATTGGCCAAAAATGTTTGTTTGTGACATATTTGTTTATTTAGAGTTTTTTGATTGTTTGTTTTAAACCTCATCACTAAATAATATAAATATTTTAGTCATGAGTCATGACAACTCTCTAAATAGTTTTTGCATATTAATGGATATGACATCAGCAAACTAAATCAAAGCAAGTACAGAGACTTGCTATTGCCAATAGATATACAGACACACTGCTGTAAGCATATGAGATATACTGCTGCATGGATAGGCATACATAAATCGTATAGCAGACCTAGAAGTGGAGCTGGGGAGGTGGATGGCTTCAGAGTAGTGTTAATTTTATCAGCTGTTTTTTAATTTAATCCTGTGTCAAATGTCCTTTTAAGTTTTTTTATAATATTTACTGTTTTTATGTTTAGTCTAGTCAAGTGTTGGACGACTAAAAGTCTGGGAATTATAATCTAGTTTTAGTCAATTAAAACTTTGTCACATTTTAGTCATGCTGCATAATAGTTAAACTGATAATCACAATTATTTTGCTAATAGTTTTCTCATTGTGTCCATGAGACAAACCAGAACTAAGATTGTGGATCATGTCACATTTTGTGATCTAACAATACTCAGCTACCACAAACAGACAGGAGGATATCCCCTGAGGATGTTTTTCCTGCATATCCCCAAAGGAGTGCAGTCACTGCACAAACACAAGCACACAGGAACACATATGTGCAGAAACACCTGTCGACAGGGACTTCCATTAGGGTCCGTACAAGACATGAGACCCGCCCTGTTTCCTCAGCATATACATATATATGGACAGACTTCACTATGATGCAGTTGCATTTGTAGCAACACTACTCACAATGTTCAACATAAAAAAAAAAAATAGTTTGCTAGCTGCTGTAGCATGAATCACATTAACATACTGTGCACAACAAATCACATTAAACTGCAAAGAAACTTATATGATTGACAACATAGAAGTTTGGTGCATTAATAGGCGAGACCATAAGTACGGTAACGTAATCATCAGTTTTACCAACTAGAAAGAGTTGCAGGAGTGAAACCACTATCATAAATGACTACCACCCTGCAGAAAAAAAGAACTTTGTCACTTCAGATTAAGACGTTTGAGTTTAGTTGCATTTTGTAGTGTTTTAGTTTTCCATTTTTTGTAGTTTTTTACCACTGGTTTTCTATTAATGTTAAACTCCTGTGGGAAGGTTGTGGCAACAGCGCTGTTTGTAACATTAATTTACAAATAGCACAAAAAAAAAAAATGTGTTACAATATCTCCCTATAGAATATGTGCTCACAGGTGTGTGCCATTTAATCAGCATTTTACATCTTAAGCGGCTTGTTTAATCAGAATTAGAGTCAGAACTATCCATCTTTAAAAAAAAAATGTACAGTTACTGTAGCTACTACAGGCGTGCCTAACATAACATGTGATCCTCTGTGGTTCATCTGTCTCCTTTATAGCAGAGCTTATGGGAAGCACCACCCAGTTAAATCTGAAGGGACAGTAAGCTTCATGTGTTCTTGTCATGCTTTTGTCTGTACCACTGGTCCACCAGGGCCTCATAAGGGCTTCTGTGACCCAGAGCATGTCCCTGACCTACTCTGTCTCTCTGCCTTTAGGCTAAACTTTCTCCAGTGGGAGCACATGTGCTGAGGAAGATTAGGAGGCTTCCTAGAATTGACACTATTAATCAGTTTCTCCTTCAGCTTTGTATAATAATGGCCACTTGGTTTGATAAAGTGTGCAGGTAGTTAGGTCTGTTTTTGCACCAAAGAATTGTTGCCAATTTATTTTTGCCAAAATAGCAAAATAGGTTTTAGTTTTTTACTGTCCACATTTTCTTACTTTTACATTGAAGTTGAGAAATCTTTTTTTTTTGTACAATTTACAAAACGGCATTCTTTGTTAAAAGACATTGCTAACATATGGAAGAGTACGGAAGAGGATTAGGGCCAAGAAAATTATAAAAAAATAAAACCATCTTGAGATTAAAGTCATTATAATGCAAGATTAAAATCACATTTTTTCAAGAAAAAATGTCGAAATAAACTGGTGAGAATAAACTCATATTTTGAGAATAAACTCGTTGAGTTTCGAGAAAAAAAACTTTTGAAAAAAAAAAGTCAAAATAAAATGCGGATAATAAACACACTCACGTCATGTTCATTTTCTCTTGTTGGACAGTGTTAATCAGCGTCTGCAGTCAGGGGCGCCGCTAGCAATTTTGGGCCCTATGAAAGAATATGAGGTTGGGCCCCCTACCGCACCAAACACACACTATATTGGCCAAAGAATTGGGGACCCCCCCCCTTCTAATAAACAGGTTTGACTACTTTAGTAATTTCCGTGAGTATAAATCTCAATGTTTAAGCATATAATGATATTCTAGGGAATTGTGTGCTTCTAATTTTATACCAATAGTTTGAACAGGACCCATTTCTATTCTAACACAACTATGCCTCTGTGTATAAGGCAAGGTAAAAAAAAAAAAAAAAAGATTGATTCAGTCAGTGTGGAAGAACTTGACTGGTCTGCATAAAGCCAAGTCCTAATCCCAGCTGAACACCTCTGGTGTGACTTTAAATGCAGACCTTGAGCCAAAAACTCATCACCAAACACCAATGACTTGTACATACATATGGACAAAAGTATTGCGACACCCCCTTCTTTAGAACAGAAAAAGGCACTTCCAAAACTGTGGCAACAAACCATTAGGCCACGGGGGAAGTCCGTGGCCAACTCACACACCTTAGAGAGTTGGACTCGTAACCCAAAGGTTGCGGGTTTGAGTCTCGTACCGGCAGGGATTGC
>NW_015554139.1:2664401-2669483 GCF_001515605.1 Sinocyclocheilus anshuiensis
TGGTGTTTGGTGATGAGTTTTTGGCTCAAGGTCTGCATTTAAAGTCACACCAGAGGTGTTCAGCTGGGATTTAGTCCTGTTAGAATAGAAAAGGTCCTGTCCAAACTAGTGGTATAAAATTAGAAGCACACAATTCCCTAGAATATCATTATATGATTAAACATTAAGATTTGCACTCTAAATCAGATTTAGATCTGATCTTCAGATTTCCAGCTGCATGTTGATGCTTCTCCTCTTCAGTTCACCACACTCATTTTCTATAGGGTTCAGCTCAGGGAACTGGGTTGGCCAGGGCAGAAGATTGGTTTTGTTCTCAGTGACCCATTTTTGTTTTGATTTTGATGTTTGTTTGTGGATCATTGTCCTGTTGGAAGATCCAACCATGGCCCATTATAAGATTTCTAGCTGCTCCCCGGGCGCCGCAGCATAAATGGCTGCCCACTGCTCCGGTGTGTGTGTGTTCACTGCTGTGTGTGTGCACTTTGGATGAGATAAATGCAGAGCACTAATTCCGAGTATGGGTCACCATACTTGGCCACATGTCATGTCACTTCTTCACTTCACTTCAACAAAGATGGAAACATAATATGTTCGTATTTCCAGTTTTGGAAGTGTCTAAAATGATTGTACTCATTGGTGTTTGGTGATGAGTTTTTGGCTCAAGGTCTGCATTTAAAGTCACTCATTGTCTATAGGGTTCAGCTCAGGGAACTGGGTTGGCCAGGGCAGAAACTTGGTTTTGTTTTCAGTGACCCATTTTTGTTTTGATTTTGATGTTTGTTTGTGGATCATTGTACTGTTGGAAGATCCAACCATGGCCCATAAATAATTATGAGCACAACTGTCAATGTGCGAGGCTTCCAGTATCATTCACAGTTATTTTTAGGTGTACAAAACAGCTTGTTATGCAGCTTAATATTGCAAGCTGGTGTTTCTTATCATATTATTTTAATTAATTATAAAGGCTTTGCCACAGCGTTTATCTCAGTAATGGTAATAGAGTTGGACAGGCATCATGGGAGGATTCTTGTCTTTAACGGCAAGAGAGGGCAGTAGTGATCTGCCAGAAACTAATAAGTCTCCTTTACATAATTAAGTCATACATTTACAAGCCACATTCTCCAACAAACACAACATTTTCATAATAGGTCTGGCGAGACAATCAAATAATCACAAAAGGAAACTATCAGCCAAATTGTTCTGATGTATGACAGCTTAATGGGTCTGGTCCGATCAGATTGTGTTATCAGCTGTTATTTGCAAAAGACTTTACTGTCCAGCCATTTCATCAGAGAGAATACTTCATAAAACCATTCTTACATAAACTGTTGTATTAAATTCAATGCAAGAATGGTTTTGTGAGCAATTGTTCGAACAAGGCAGCTGGCAAGAGGAATAAAACATCTTGGTCCAAAACACCACACTCTCAATATCCCATATGAATGTTCATTTTTTACTTTGTAAGTGCTATGTGAAGGTGGATAAAGACCTTGGCTTGCCATTTTAGCCAGTAATGCATCAACTCTCTCAGTGGAGGATACTTTAGAGGTCTTATTAATCTCTATAGGCTTTAGTGTGTCAGAGCTCAGAAAGACAGAATCCATTAGGGAATGGAAAACAAGGCATCTATCCATGATGTAATAGGCATGGCCACCACACATCTTCTCACAACACATCTATATGTCCAGTTAAGAAAGTGCTTGTTTGAGAAAGTGGAAAACTTTAGCTGCACAGAGTCATCATAAAATGAAATGCAAAAAAAAAAAAAATGAATAAATAAATAAAATTAATAAAAAATAAAATCAATTAATCTGAATCTCTGAAAACAAGTCTTAAATATTTTATACAATCGTACTTCAAGTAAACGTATGTTGCTTTAAGGATGTTTACATTTTTCAATGGAAAACAAGGCATGAGTATTTATTAGGAAAGTATTTTTTGCAGTGTATAATTATAATAGAACTGGCCAAGTGACAGTACATTATGGATTTTAATATTTTAGTAAATTAAAAGATATCCTTTAATTTCAGTTTGATTTTAAATGTATTTGGTAACACTTACAATAAGTTATCGTTAATGTTATGGTTAATGCATTAACTAACAAAAAGCAACACATCTGTTACAGTATTTATTCATCTTTGTTAATGTTAGATAATAAAAATACACCTGTTCATTGTTAGTTCATGTTAGTTCAAGTTCATTAATATTAACAGTCCAAATTTTTTTTATTTTAATAATGTATTAGTAAATGTTGAAATTAACATTAGACATTAAGATGAACAAATGCTTAGAAGTATTTTCTGTTGTTAATTAATGTTAACTAATGCACTTAACTAATGTTAACAAATGGAACCTTGTTTTAAAGTGTTACCATTCATTTTCTTACCTACATGTTTGTTGTGCATTTTGTTTTTACCGCGGAGAGTGCCTTGAGAAGCTGTCTTCAAAGGTTCTTCATAATTTTATTATAAATACCATAAAATAAAACAATTTAAACACTACAATGTTTAATACAATTTAAACATTGTAATGTTGTATTAATAGGTCTTTTTTTCCCCTCACAGATAGCCTATTTAAATGTGCAGAGCTCTATATGCCTGTAACAAATCTGATTCATAGTGATTAGCAGAGGGACTGTGGGAAGTTCTGCTGCATGATGAGAGGTGTACACAAGCTGTGATGGCTCCTGACAGCAAAGACAGCATGGGGAGCCGTAATGATAATCACTTCTTTTTAATTTACACAGCAGGCAGTCTCCATATAAACACTATCTCAAAGGACAAGATGAAACCATGACCATGTTAATGATACCACTGCTTAAGAGTGTGAAAAGTGAAGTGAAGAAGTGAAGAGACGTGTGGCCAAGTATGGTGTCCCATACTCAGAATTTGTATGTACACACACATTTGTACACACACCGTGAACACACACCCGGAGCAGTGGGCAGCCAATGCTGTGGCGCCCGGGGAGCAGTTGGGGGTTCGGTGCCTTGCTCAAGGCTCTCACCTCAGTCATGGTATTGAGGGTGGAGAGAGCGCTGGTTATTCACTCCCCCCACCGACAATTCCTGCCGGACCTGAGACTCAAACCCAAGACCTTCGGGTTACAAGTCCAAGTCTCTCTCCATTAGGCCACGACTACCCTTTGAACATGGTCAAGAAGTGGCGCTACTCACTCGGACGGAGGCGTGGCCTGACATCAGTTGTGACCCGCCTCCTCACGTGGAGCACCAGCACCCAAATCCTCAGATTGGATCAAATCCTGAAAATTGTTTTGTCAGATATTGTAAGAGTGATCATAAATTTGTGATGCCGTTCTGTATCTCCTCTGCAGTTCTTATGATGGCCAGCCAAGAAGCCTTGCTTTCCCATTGCAGACAGATACTTGTTAAAACAGCATATTTGTGACAATTTCTCTCTAGCTGATCAATTCAGTTGTGTATTTGGGCTTGTTAGTGGTTGGAGGCCATAGAACAAAACACATGACCACTTCAGCATTATTGAATGTGTGATTTTTCTTTGTCAGTGCTCTGTCTGTTTGAATGAGCACTGTGACTGCAGTATCAGAGGCAAATAAACGCTCTCCCGTTTTCCACAGAAATGGTGCTGTTACTCATGGCAGAGCTGCATGCATTTAAAGACTGTTACTAAACCCACAAACTGATTGTAACTTTTTTTTACTAGCCTATTTTGACATCTGAATTAATTTGATTCAGCATGTTCATGCCATCACAATGCGACAGTAAGAAATGTTATAGTCATCAAAAAGACATATTATATTTGTAAATGATATCTTATTTAGGGTGTATTCACACCAGGAAAGTCCGCTAGTTCACTTGCTTTGGTCTGGACCAAATACAATGTTGATTTTTTTTTGTTTGGTGTGGTTCGCTTTCACACTGCCCTTTTTGCAAGTGAACAAGAAAATGTAAACAAAACCACATGTGTGCTAATGTCGTCCATTCATTGGACAGAAATTCTCAAGTGTACCAGAGTTCGTTTGGAGCCGGACCGAGACCACCTCTTCAGCTGGGTCTCGGTGTGGTTGTTTGGTCCACACTCAAGTGCGATTGTTGTATTCGCACCTGCCCAAAATATCCGCACCAAGTGGGGAAACGAACTTGAGTTTGATTCAATTGAACCAAACAAGACAGGTGTGAATACACCCTTAGATAGCCATGATAGAGTTCACCTATTTTATAAGTTTTGAGGAGAATAAAATTAATTTTTTTTAATTCAGTGTAATTATGCTGTGATACAATTGTCATTTGATCCTTAGTAATATGCCAGGGTAGTTGAAGGAGAAAAAAAAATGGTTCAAGGAATGAGAATAAATATAATTTTTTGCATATCATAATGACTTTTTAACTCTTTCCCCGACAATGACAGAATTTTCAGACTTTCCATGTTTTCAATCTTGTGAAAATGATCAAAAATGTTAGCGGTGGCTGGCAACTAAAAAACTGCTGGCGAGGAAAGAGTTATAGGGGTACCCTATGTGTGATGTACAGACTGTGTGCATATGCCTAATTCCCCAAAACCAGGGGTTGTTTATTTTGGGCTTATTTCTCTAGTGAAACCTGGCAACACAAACATATTCACCACGTTAAAGGCATGGTATTTGATTTGGTTCAAAATAGGGCTGCACGATATATCGTTTCAGCATCGATATCGCGATGTGCGCCTCCGCGATAGTAACATCGCAGGATGTGCGTCGTTTAGTATAGGCTACTGATCGTTATATTTATACTGATTGTTTTCTTTGCTCACACTCATGGACGGTGTCTACACCAGACGCGACAGCTGTACAGAGATAGTCATTTTAAATACATTTATTAGCAGAGCTACTGCAAGCGATTTTCAGTGCTGGAAATCCATTTATCCTTTGTTGAAACTCCCGCGTCGTCGTGGAGAGTGCAGGTCACAAACCCAAAATTACGGGACTTAATGACTACAGACCTGTGGCTTTAACGTCTGTGGTCATGAAGTCTTTTGAAAAACTGGTGCTGGCCCACCTGAAGGACATCACTGGACCCTTGCTGGATCCTCTTCAGTTTGCCTACAGAGCAAACAGGTCTGTGGA
>NW_015554139.1:2669563-2674595 GCF_001515605.1 Sinocyclocheilus anshuiensis
AAACAAATTCCTCGTATGTGTAAACATACCTGGCAATAAAGCTCATTCTGATTCTGATTCTGATTCTGTTGCTTAACAATGGCAGACGCCACGAAAGCGCAAGCTCCCGAGCGCTTTGGAAAGAATGAAAAAGCGGCGCGACTTGCGTTTTCCCACGCGTTTTTAGGCGTGACATGTGAACGGCCTCAAAGTCTGTCTACACTGGACGCGACCGTTGCATATCATTTGAACTTCGTGTCAGTACGTCATAAACAGAATGAGGCTTCAGTTTACTGTCGGGGATTTGTCGCGCTGCGCCGCGCCGCATCCAGTGTAGACAGCATCACTGATAATGAGTTATTTAATGAGTTAGTTATCTGTATGAGTTAATACAGATAATTTTGTCGCGCCACACCGCTTGCGTCCGGTGTAGACAAGGTGAGAGCCACGCAGATGCACGTTAACACTGAATTCTGTTCACTTCTGCGTCTATTTGTGCCTGAAATACTGTGTTCTGCAAGTATCCTTGTAAACGCAGTTGCTTATGGCTTAGGTGAAGGTAAACAATTGAGAAAGAAAATGGTTTTATTTTACATTTGATTATTCAATTTCTGTACCTGAATATGGTTAGACTTACCTGGAAATATAAAGCACTGTTTATTTCATTTGTATCTTTGTATCTTGTATCTGTTCTGTTATATTTATCTATGCTTGTAATTTGTTTATTTCCTATGCTGATTTACTCGTCTACAAAATCACCCCAATCATTGATTATTTTTTTCCCAAATAAACTATTCAAGGACAACTCACAACAACTCACTGCATGAGGGAGCCTAGAGAACGTAGTTAGAATGTCCCTAAAATTCAAGATATGGGGCAAAAATAACCGTTTGAGTTTTTCTCTCATATTTACATCATATAGTTAAGCAATATCACACGAGCAATAGGCTAAGTGTAATATCACACGAGTGCAAATGTGTTACTGATCAGTTCAGTAAGTAAGAAGTTAATATTGCGTTATTTTATGCCGAGTTCACACTGCACGATTTTAGCCTGAAAGTCTCTTCACATCCCGATAGCAATCACTAAGTCTAAATTTATTTATATGTATTTATATTGTCTGTGGAAGGCATAGGGACCATAACATGTTTGTCAAATCAAAATCTTCGGTCCAAAGATTACGATAGGCTGTCCTAGCTGCCTGTCAAAGTATGTATTTGCATACCTCTGTGCACCCTGTTTGTGCAGGCGTGATACGTCATCAGGGTGTCCCATTACGAATCTGCAGACAGAGCGAGAATGGAAGGCATTATTATTGTATTATATAATATTATAATATTATTATAATATTGTATGTATAATATTAATGTTTTCTCACCGGTGAATGAGACCTGAGGTAATCTGACAGCGTTGCATTCACCCGTCCACCAAAACCATCTCTCTCTTTGTCACTGCAGCCTCTGGTCTGCCTGTGCATGCTCTTGTGTTTTGTAGGAGGTGTGGCTTTGCAGAGTGATTATGCAGGGAAGTTGGGATCTTGTTTTCAAAGCTAGCTTGCTATTGCTAGCCTTTCCCTAATCGCCTACCCTACTTTTAAGATTGTGTCTTAAGAACTAGTTTGACTAACTAGCACAGGGGTGCTAAACGTCGGTCCTGGAGAGCCACAGTCTTGTTTTGAAATTCACCTGCCTGTAGCTTTCTAGTAACCCTAAGGCCTTGATTAGCTTGTTCAGCTGTGTTTGATTAGGGTTGGAGTGAAACTCCAAAGGACTGTGGCTCTCCAGGACCAGTGTTGGCCACCCCTGAACTCAGTTAACACCCCTGAACAGTTAACCAAGTGGTCATCAGTCTAACTTTTCAGATTCAAATTAGATCAATCAACGTTTTTATGTAACTGACTTTAAAATTGTAAGGGAAACAGGTCAATTTAGCTCAAAGGGAATCATTTAAGATTTTATAGGGAATTTGGACAGAATCACGGTTTTACGGCTGATCACTGAGTCGGCCAGCGATTCATTGAACGAGCCGTATAACATAAATTCTGCAATGGATTTGGGTTGTTCAACACCAATCTGATCAAATCTTAGAATGTCTGATTTGCTCTGATACCCTACAAAATGTATGACCAGTCTTGCAGAAAAAAAAAATAGGTGTCTAACTTTTAAGACTAGTCTAAGCAGTTTATGCAACCGGCCACTGGTTTGCAGGGGTGCTAAGCACCCTCAAACAAAAGCAAGAGCACTCTCAGTTGAGGCTGCAAAAGTAGAAAACTGGCAAAACAGATTTGGCAAACGCTCCAGTGTGTATTTGTGTTTGCGCTCAGGAGAGCTTCCAAGGTTTCTATTTACAACGTGTTTTTGCAGCGTTGAGCAATGTAGTCAATCACATGTCTGTTGATTTCTTGAACGCAATGGCCAATCAGAGGTGTTTAATTTTAAGCATCCCCTCACCGTTCAAAACCCCAGAGTTTTTTCAAGGCTGAGTTCCGCAAGCTCACGAATCCTCTCATTATAACAAAGGGTAGACGTGATGTAAATAATAGATTCATTAATTATAATGGAACTTTGTGAGATCGTGACATTATGATGTTCATCAACAGTGCTGTATAATATTTCAATAGTTCTGTATAGTCATGTTTTGCATTTGATGTAAGTTGACAGTGGCCAGTAACACACCTAATGTATGCGAGTTCATCATTTGTGCTGTGGGGTACGCGAATAATGACGTTAAAAATAACCATAGTTCTTAGCGGATAATCAGAATAATGAAAATTGCATGTAAACTGGAGTGAAGAGGTTTGCTCATGTAAACATCTTACTGCGATTAAGTCCTTACTCTGATTATTGGAAATAATCGCATTATTGGTGCACATGTAAACGTAGTCAGTGAGAAGCTATCAGAAACTATCAGACCTCTTCAGTCTAGGTACAGAGCTCACTGTTAAAACTAATATGTAAACAGGAAATTTACATCTACAGTTTCTTTAGTTGCCACAAATTATTTTCAATTGATTAAACATTTTACAAATGAAGAATAATGAAAATTGCATGTAAACTGGAATGAAGAGGTTTGCTCATGTAAACATCTTACTGCGATTAAGTCCTTACTCTGACTATTGGAAATAATCGCATTATTGGTGCACATGTAAACGTAGTCAGTGAGAAGCTATCAGAAACTATCAGACCTCTTCAGTCTAGGTACAGAGCTCACTGTTAAAACTAATATGTAAACAGGAAATTTACATCTACAGTTTCTTTAGTTGCCACAAATTATTTTCAATTGATTAAACATTTTACAAATGACGAAGATGAGGATTAAACCAGTCAGGGGCTGAAATGTTTTATGCTTCCACACTGCTGGAGAACTTGAGTTATCGATCACACAGATGTCCCAATAGTGATAAATGAGCTAATCATCAAACAATCACATTAGCAGACACATGGCGTGAGGGAATTAGGTGATTGGGAAAAACACTGATTGCTCTATTAGCATATTTCAGACATTTAGTGAGATTTAGTGTGTGTAATATACACAGTTTACACTTTTAACCTCTCTATTTGTTGTCCTTTATCTACAATAAATAAACAGCACCATGCAGTACACCAGCTTTCAGATAACAATGTTGTTTAGGGCTTTTCTTGTGATAAAATGTGCTATCAGTGGTGGGGAAAACACATCACAGTCCTAATGGACACCACAAATGGAGTCTTTATCAGCTGACTTCATCTGACAGCTGATATTCATGGTGCTGCCACCTACAAATGGTCAGTAAATGAAAACAATAAATTTTAGGAAAATAAGTAAGGCTGCGTATAGTGAGTCACAGTATTTTGTTTGTGCACTCTTTCCTACTGATTTGTTGAGATCCTTACAAAAGATTGTGCAATGAATGCAAATTAAGCTCAGCCAGGAATACATAAACAGAAGCAAGCACTTTAATTATCATCCGACAGAATAATGATTACTAATCACCATCATACACATTCAAATATTTACAGTTTTATTAGTTTTATTCTATTCTACATTATATCAGGTAACACAATATAAAGGCTCAGACTTTTTCTGCTTAGTATGGCTTGCTTTCAGAATATTGTCTTCAAATACTAGTATAAGTCATGTCTCATAAAACATGCACACCCATTTAATCAGGAAGCATTATGACAACAAAATACATTATCTTTAAATGCACAGAATATATAATGAGAATGTAAGTGCAGAGCACAAGATCAGAGCTACTGTAGTAATAAGTGTCATATTGCTTTTGCTGCCATTGTAAAAGCTATTAATCAATTGAGGCTGCCTGTTATATTACAGTGATTTTAATATGGTTAAGAGGATTTCAGGCACTTCGCCTCTAGGTATGCTTAAGAATATTCTTTGCTAATAGTAAAAATTACAGTAAATCAAGACCTTGAATGGCTTACCGTTTTTATTAAAGGGGTGGTTGATTGCGGTTTCACTTTTTTAACGTTAGTTAGTGTGTAATGTTGCTTTTTGAACATAAACAATATCTGCAAAGTTACGAAGCTGAAAGTTCAATGCAAACGGAGATATCGTCTTTTAAAATTCTGTCAGTTTAATGCCTACAAAAATGGCTGGTAGAGACTACAACGAGTTACTTCCCGGGTTCGTGACATCACAAACCCAGATAAACCCCACCCTCGGGAAAAGGCAGCAAAGGGGGCGAGGCCATGCTGCGCTGCTTTAGAGAAGAGGAAGAGAAAACTAGAGGTGCACGTAAAAATCTATTCATATATGATTTGCGATTCTGTCTTCTAACGATTCTAATGGATTCACAAGTTTCAAAATCAATGTTCTAAAGCAGCGGTTCTTAATACTGTTTCTCGTGTTCCCCTGCTCTACACACGCTCTGCATCTCTCTCTCTCTCTCATTTAGCTCAGCTGTAACAATGAACTGTTCCAATTATACACTTATTTTCACATAGCTATGAGAAGCGTTTACAATACAACCGGAGCGCATGCCGCTGAGGTGAGGGGCGGGACGATTAGACGCGCACTAGAGGCGGTTTAGCCAATCACAACACACTGGGCT
>NW_015554139.1:2676188-2688839 GCF_001515605.1 Sinocyclocheilus anshuiensis
ACGTTAGTTAGTGTGTAATGTTGCTGTTTGAGCATAAACAATATCTGCAAAGTTACGAAGCTGAAAGTTCAATGCAAATGGAGATATCGTCTTTTAAAATTCTGGCAATTTAGTGCCTACAAAAACGGTTGGTAGGGACTACAACGAGCTACTTCCCGGGTTCGTGACATCACAAACCCAGATAAACCCCACCCTCGGGAAAAGGCAGCAAAGGGGGCGAGGCCATGCTGCGCTGCTTTAGAGAAGAGGAAGAGAAAACTAGAGGTGCACGTAAAAATCTATTCATATATGATTTGCGATTCTGTCTTCTAACGATTCTAATGGATTCACAAGTTTCAAAATCAATGTTCTAAAGCAGCGGTTCTTAATACTGTTTCTCGTGTTCCCCTGCTCTACACACGCTCTGCATCTCTCTCTCTCTCTCATTTAGCTCAGCTGTAACAATGAACTGTTCCAATTATACACTTATTTTCACATAGCTATGAGAAGCGTTTACAATACAACCGGAGCGCATGCCGCTGAGGTGAGGGGCGGGACGATTAGACGCGCACTAGAGGCGGTTTAGCCAATCACAACACACTGGGCTAGCTAACCAATCAGAGCCCATCGCCTATTTCTGAGGGCGGGGCTTCATAAAAGAAGGAAATGATCAGTGCGTTTTTCAGAGAAGGGACAGAGCGGTGTGGAATAAAGGAAAATTATGTGTAAAATAATGCGTTTTTTAAAAAACTAAGCATTAACACATGTTAGACTGCACCCCATAAACACAAACAATCCTAGAAAAAAAAAACAGTGAACCACCTCTTTAAATGGCAGCAATGGCAAAAAGATCATATAAATGTGTTGCTTTGTTTATTTTTCAGCTCATCTAATCAGAATTTAGAGTCAAAAGAATCATTGCACTATTGGTGTAATAATCAAAACATTTAATTCACAGTTACTTATATTTTGTCTAACATTATTCACACATTATTCATTATTATGTTTTGTTCTACCTCAAAATCTTTTCTAACAAAACGTTTATATAATTCTTTAATTATATAAAGCGCATCTTAAGCGCATTGTTCCTAAATTATAGATATATTAATAAACTGTTTAAACCAGTATGTAACGCACTGATAAACAGTTGCCCATGATTTATTATGTGTTACCTTTGCAATCCGTAATGATTCTGTAATGCTAAAAGTGTTGAACATCACTGCAAACATGATGAGAAAACCTGAAATGGTCTTTCTGTCTCTGTGTGCTGCTGGCTGTATCTGCTGTAGGTCTGATCTGAACTGCACACAGGCTTTCAGTAAAGCTGACCGACACTTCCGGTCAGAAACAGACACAGAAATGCCACTGGCCACATCTACATAGACATACAGTGTGCAAGTAAGATGGCAGGAATTCCCCTAAAGTAGATATAGATAGGTCATCTTGGGTGGAAGCAGGCACGTGCACAGGTAGGGCTCAACCTGTGCAGAGCACATGCACTTTTTATCCTTACACTCCGAAGTGCCCTTTTTTTTTGTTTTGTTTTTGTTCTTCTTCAATAAATCAATGCTATTGGTCACCCTTTACGTCTGTCTGTCTGCTTTACAAATATATTTAGCGAATGAAAGGTATTAAAAAGAGTTTGTGACTAAATCTTGTTGGATCCGCTCAAACTGTCAGTCAAACCTCATAACTCCACCCCCTGTCTTGACTGACTGAGTGCAGTGAACTGAAGTTCCACAGCAGAGCAGCTGAACGTCTTGCAAGGGTAAATAAATATCTTCTTGTTTGTATAAGTACAGCGTTGTCTTTACGCAAGAAACACTAGTATGTCTACTGTATAAAGGCTCATGTTTTATGCATTTGAGGTCTGAGACCGGACCTGCGGAGAGAGGGCATTTGCCATCTAAATTAGTCATAGCCAATAGCCTACACTTAAATAGCATGTGCATACAGTAGCATTTCATCTTTTATAAAATGACATTTTGGCCAAACGTATTTTACAACAGGAAAAACTGAGCGCCCATATAGCTACAACAAACTTTGTAACCTGTTGATCAAAACGTAATGTGATGCTGCCGTTTTAATGATGGACAAATTGCACATTTGCACACACATTCGCTGGTCAAAAGGGGGGGGGTGCCCGCCCTTTTTCAGTTTCAGCACATGCCCCTCAAAAGGTCTGTGCATGGCCCTGGGTGGAAGCATGTCAGAACTTTCCTGTACTGTATAATATGCAAGTGAATTACTCTTTTTCCGAATTTAAATGGTTGTAATTCATGAACGCTTCATAAAACTCTTTTTAAAGAAGAATCAGCATGTTGTTGCTTAAGTATTTATTTTTATTTCAAAAAATGAAAATGTACAAACATTACATAAATTGAAGTTTACGGTAAAAAAAATGTACTGAATACTTAAATTATTAATTTATATAAAATAAATATTTTACAAAATATTTTGGAATCTAAAACTGCTATAAAATCAAAGCCATGTCTAACTAAGTTTTGTTCCACATTTGAAGTTGAAGTTTGAGATTTTGTTTAGGCACTATACAAAAAATAGACACCGGATGACATCCATTTACATTTTTTTAATGCATTTTCCTGTCACAAATTAATTAATTTGTCACAGCACTACTTCTATCACAAAATAAACACCAAATATGGAACTTTGAGACTCAGACCTTCCCAACAATATGTGTTTTGTCAAGATAAATTTGATTATAAAATATTGTAGTCAATTTTATAAAATGACACTTGACACCACCCACTTGGGGGAGGATCCTGCTTAAGGGACTTAAAGTACTATTTCCATGGTAACACAATGTCCGATTTGAAACTGGTTTTCGCAGGATAATTTTTGAGTGTTCAAGCTTTCGGGTGATCTAATTTGGTATGATTACTAAAATATGTGATAGAAAGCTAGCAGGATGGGTTAAAGGACATTCTACAATGCATTATAACTGCATTATGCATCCTCATGGCTAAAAGAGCACTGTTGTAAGTATCTGAAATGTCCTGCTTCTGCAGCTAAAACATATTTCTGACAGTCCAATGTTCCTGATGTACAGACAGTGTAAATAGTGTAACTCCTCGTTTCTTTAAAGCTGTTACTCTGAGGGGTTCAACAGATTTTTGACATGTACTGATTAAAATATATAGTATATAATATACCTCTAATATATACAATAGTTAGAGCCTGTAGGGAAATGATAATGATCATTTTAGAGCAAATGTATTGCACTGACCAAAACAATATGTTGTGTGTATAGCAATAGCACATATGTACTCATATATCAGTCTATAGTCTATAGCTTAGTTATATACTATAGATTATAATTTATTTTTATGGGTGAGCATATATTAAATTATGAAATAAAAGTAATCTCCTCTCTATTACGGAAAAGAAGAGAGAGCAGGACTGAATAGCTCAATGTCAAATATTTTTGTTTTCAGGCCTCTGGTGTAATTTAATAATTTTACATGGCAATGGTAAAATTTCCTGGCTTCTTGGTAAAACATCTCATGTAAGACAAGAGAAGATTAATTGCATCTGAGCGGTGTTTTTGCCTGCTCCCATAACCAGCTCAGCCTCAGGAGATGGAAGAAAAACAGTGTGAATGTGTATATGTCTTAAGGTTGGCATGCAGGCCAATCATCTCATCAATTGCAATGATGGTGCCATGGCACACTCTGAAAAAATCTACCATGGTAATTCTGAAGAAATATATTTCTTCACAACATTCTTAAAAATATCTCATAATGTTATGCTGGCAGTTTAGAGATGTTGTTGTAAGTGAAAGAAAGGTTGGCATGGATCATTGTAGCACTGTGCAATACACATCTCAGCAAAATTGGAGTTCCAGTTTTCCACACGAGTCTCCAAGTTGGAAACCTCTGTATGCTATTCTATGGAACTTTTCCAAGTAGGAAGTTGGAAATCCTTTCTGAAAACATCCTTTCTTTTGCAGCAGCAGCTGCTGCTTTTACTTCATTTCTCCAAATTCTCTGCATAAATAAACTAAATTACAATTCAGAAACAAGAGTGCAATGTTTTTTTTTCAGAAGCATAAGGATCTCATCTGGTTGCCTCAGACACCAAATAAATTCTCCAAATGCATGCATGAAAAAGGGCAGCTGAATCAGAAGTAATGATACTGAATAAACATAACAGCTATGATTTGATTATTTCAAAAGGATCTTTTGAATGAGAATCTTTTGAGTGTTTACAAATGTTCACACTCATTGTTATTTTTAATATTATTATTTTTTAATCATGGGTGACTCTCCTGAATTTTTTTTCTGCTGTTTTTACACGTATAATGTATGGAAGCCCGTTTCCGCCACTGAATAAAAAATAAAAGAGGTAATTGCGACTTTTTATCTCACAATTCGGACTTTTTTTCTCAGAATTGCGTGGTATAAACTCGCAATTGCGAGTTAAAAAGTCCTTTTTAAGTCCTGAGAAATAAAGTCGCAATTCTGAGAAATAAAGTCAGAACTGCGAGATATAAACTCACAATTCTTTCTTTCTCGCAATTCTGACTTTTTTTCTCAGAATTGTGAGATATAAACTCGCAATTCTGAGAACATATCAGTCTCCCCCCCATATATATATATATAATTCTTTTCAGACACCAGTTGCTTGTCACATTCAAATTGGTTGTCATATTAACAGCACTATGAAATCCTGAACTGTAGTTTTGCTTCTCTGCTCCACTTGTACGCTTCCACAGTCCACTCCATTCTCTTGCTCTCACATTGTTTACTCTGATCGAAACCCTTTGGCGGAGCGCTCGCGAGCCGAAGCATTGCCAGTCATATCTAACCGATTCATGATTTATTAGAGATTATCGAATGGCGAATTCGGAAATAATCGCTTTAATACATTCGGCAGGCAATTATGTAATAATAATAATAACAATAATCATATATATATATATATATAAAAAAAGCAGCGGGCCAAATCGGCTGCTGATGGCCAGTCCGCGCCTGATTTCCACAGAGACAAGCAGAACGTGCAGAATTCATTTGTCTTTTTGCGGCTTAATATTCACAGACACTATAGTCCATATTGCGTTTTGATTCAAGTGTACTGACCTACTTTTGATTTATTCGTCCAAAATGTGGCATATTCCTTGACATTCCGCGTACTAGGAGTTCCGTTTTTATGACTGGATTCTACAAACCACTGCGTGTTTTCCGCATCGCGGCCGTATGTCTCATATTTTAGAGTAGTCAGTGCAATTTGGGAAAGAAATCAATTAAATCTGAATGTGGACGTGTAAATATTCAAATGTAACCCCCTTTGTAATCGTTAACATTTTCATAAGTAACTGTAATTAAATTACACATTTTTTCTTAGTAACTGCCTAGAAACGGCCCTGCATATACGTATGGTTGTAGGGACATTTTACTGTATGCATTACATTGCAAAAACACACTTACAGCACATTTAATTTCCAATTTCTGAAAGTGGTGAAGCATCACAGACTTATGTAAGTTGTTTGCTTTGAACGTCTGTTGACCCTGCTATGAGCACAAGCACTGAGTGCATTTTGCTGAACACTTCTGACAAATGAATTAACTCATCGTTTATTGTGTGCTATTCTTATATCCATTATTGCTATGAAATGTCTCTGAATTTCAGGTTATTGTTCTGCATATAATGAGATGACATATTCAATCATTCTCTCTCTTTCCCAGTGATATTAAGCGGCTAGAAGACAAGTAAAAAAAAAAAAAAATCAACCAATTTCAGTCCACTATACTTTTAAAATAGAATGTGAATTTCCTGTTAATAATGCTGTTCCGGAGCACTTTAAATTAATTTAACATCCAAAAACATTCACACAAATGCATCTGAATAAACATCCAAGTCATTTTACCCTTATTTTGTTGAATTTTGTTATCTGGGGGGCATTATAACACTCTGGTTCTCTGTGTTCACATCCACTAATGTTGGTTTTGCCTCAGGTAATCAAACATGAAGTGTTAACCATGTAGTTTCCAAACGTCCTGCTTTATTCACCACCTGCACTAGACACTAAGCGTCTTCATTATATTTTTTTTTGCCATATTTTCATTTTTTTCCCCTCTCTCTCAGGGGCTGTCTAACATCAGAAAACTGTCAGCTTTATTTTTTCACAATAAGTACTTATTTATCAACATAGGCTCATTGGAAGATCATGCCAGGAATAACATTTAGTGTTTTAATGTTTATTTTAGCTGAAAACCAGAGTGAATGTTATTTATAGGTATGTTTTTGAAGTTTTGTAAAAATGTAGGTAACTAGGCAAATTTTCCTCCGGGTGTTCCCTGGCCATCCATCCAGGGCAGGGGTGTCCAAACCTGGCCAATGCCCTGCAGAGTTTAGCTCCATCCCTAATTAAACACACCCGAACCAGCAAATCAAGGGCTTCAGACTTAAAAGAAACATCAAGGCAAGTGTGTTGAAGCTTGTTGGAGCTAAACTCTGCAGTATGTTGGCCCTCCAGGAGCAAGATTGGACACCCCTGATCCAAGGTGTTTCCCTGCCTATGACCTGAGATGCTGGGATAAGCACCATCATATGTGCGACCCTATAGAGCAGAGGTTCTAAACTCTGGCCTTCAAGATCCACTTTCCTTCAGAGTTTAGCTCCAACCTTGATCAAACTCACCTGCCTGTAACTTTCTACCCTGTGTTCCATTCGGAAGGGCACATCCCTATGCCCTAATCCCTTCAAAGGGTTTACCCTCCAGAGTGAGAGCTTCGAAGGGTTGAAGGGTGTAGGGGACCAAACAACTGTTTCTTGAAGTGCCCTTCTGCGTCATAATCACGTGCCCACACGGAGGGCTGTCACCATGCAAAGAATCTGCGCAATGGATCATGGGAGCCCGAAGTGTCCATCAGTTGTACCCTTCGAAATCCTTCATTCCGAAGGGCCCTTTGAAATGGCCAGTTTTGAGCATTTCGGTTTGGAATGACCCTTCAATATGGCGGCCATTATTGTTTTCACTCCAAAGTGCCCTTCGAGGGCGATATATCCCGTTTGGAACGCACCGCTAGTAATCCTGAAGACCTTGATTAGCTTGTTCATGTGTGTTTGATTAGGGTTGGAGCTAAACTCTGCAGGAAAGTGGACCTTGAGGCCAGAGTTGAGAACCCCTGCTACAGAGGAAAAATGGTTTGGAAGATGGATGGATCTTTGGATGGCCTTCTACCCTTTTTTTTTTAACCAATCAGAAAAACTCTGCTACGGAATAATTTTGCAAATTCTAGTTTACTGAGATTGAGTTTCTTGACACATCTTTGGAGGGTTGTGGAGAGAGGGTATGTGGTTAGCAAAATTACTAAAGTTGATGGCCATATGTAAATATAATAACAGGACTAGTCTTTGTTCTTTTAGTACATCGGCCATGATTGTTTTCACTCCAAAGTGCCCTTCGAGGGCGATATATCCCGTTTGGAACGCACCTCTAGTAATCCTGAAGACCTTGATTAGCTTGTTCATGTGTGTTTGATTAGGGTTGGAGCTAAACTCTGCAGGAAAGTGGACCTTGAGGCCAGAGTTGAGAACCCCTGCTACAGAGGAAAAATGGTTTGGAAGATGGATGGATCTTTGGATGGCCTTCTACCCTTTTTTTTTTAACCAATCAGAAAAACTCTGCTACGGAATAATTTTGCAAATTCTAGTTTACTGAGATTGAGTTTCTTGACACATCTTTGGAGGGTTGTGGAGAGAGGGTATGTGGTTAGCAAAATTACTAAAGTTGATGGCCATATGTAAATATAATAACAGGACTAGTCTTTGTTCTTTTAGTACATACAAAATTTGACCTTGCTGGTGACACAGAGTCATAGGGGTTTCAATCAATTGTGCTAGAAATAAAGCTTTGCAAGGTACAACTTCTGGAGAGTAAGTATTGCGGCAAAAACCAGGGGATGGAAACAAAAACATTTCCAGTCCATTGTACATCCCTTGGAGTACAGTAAAATCAATACTCATAAAATAAAAAGAGGATCATTCAGCTGTGACCTGATGTCCTCAAGTGATTGTCCAAGAAGGAGACTATTGAGGCAGGAGGACACCAAGAGACCAATGATATTAGTGGCTAAAACTGGAGAGACTGTTAACAGGGTAATTCACAGCTTTATGGAGAGTGGCAAAGAGGGAGCCACTGTTCTTGTCTACAGTTTGCAAGAAGGCATGTGGGAGACTCTGAAGCCAGATGGAAGAAGGTTTTATCGTCCGATTATACCAAAATTGAGGTTTTTGGCCATCAGAGTGTTTGATGTAAGCCAAATACTGGACATGATCAAAAACACATGTGAAAGGTGCAGGGTAAACTACGTGGAACAACATAGAGTGAAAGCCTGAAAGAAAATTTAAGCACACTTTGTTGTTTCATTTTAACCACAGATTCCTTTTTACATAAACAAAATCAGTAACTGAGGCACACAGCCCTTTAAAATAGCATGAAGCCGGCAGGCTGAGTGAGCCATGTAGGTTTGAACACACACTGAGTCCTGTACTGTACCAGCTGGTCAGTGCGAGTAATCTCTATAATTAGATTCTTCAACTCAATCACCAGCATCACACCAACCACACAGATAGATTAAGGTGATGCAAATAGCCTATGTGGAATTAATCTCAAAAGCTCCTGTATGTTCCTTCACAGCTCTCTCAAATCGTGCATTTCTCTGCATAACAAGTCAAGAATGACTTTCAGAAACTTTTAATGTTCAAACAAGTTTATTGCTGCACTTTAATTTAGATAATGGATAAATCATAATACACTGTTGCTTAATGCAAAAATCTTTGAAGTCACATAATAACAAAATATAATAGCTCTCGGATGTTTTTTCTGTTTGCATAATTAAAGACACGTTTCCAGTTACGTTTCTGATGGATGTACATTTATTAATTATTAATCATTAGATGTTAAACAACTCAACAAAAGCATTAGAAAGTGAAGAAAACATACACAATACATTAGTTAATTAAGTTAATTTAGAACACATTAGTAGTTATGGAATCGTAAGATATTTCACGTTTTTCGCTCCGATTACAGTCATCCAGTGATTCTATTAATGATCCTTTTAGTAATTTTGAGAAAGAACGATGATGTTTGGAATCCTATTTCAATAGAATACTAACAGTACCATTTTCTTCTCACATTTTCAGATATTTTGCATTCATTAGCTGTGCTGTTTGTTATGTTTCATAAACCTATACATTAGATTGAGTTTATCTGTAAAACATGTCACATGTATAGGAAAAAAAACTGCATTAGCAAAAAAAAAAACAAAAAAAATGCAGACATTCCAGAAATATTAATGGAACAAAGTCATGACAAAGTCAAAAAAAAAAATTTTGTTTTTATAAAATAACATTCAAATCAACCAATCATATTCCTTTTAATAACTCTAACAATGACCTGAAGACTAAACTGAGCAAAAGGCCAAGCTGTAATCACATTTAACCCTATCCCTAAAATTAGAGGCAAGGTACAGTTTGTCAAATGTTCAGTTTTTTATTGGACACGCTTGGATAATATTTTTGTTTTGGACCTCTTGCATTTTTTAAACACTCTTAACGCGCCAGTATTACAGATAAATGTGGAACATCTAACTTTCTGGATGAATTCATGTTGTTGAGGCCAGTAGGGGGATAAAAACTCTGGCAACTAAATTGTTTTGTAAACCAACAGAAACACAGACTTTATAAGAGCCAATAACATTCACAGTAGAGCAATGAGGAGTTTAAAGACTATAACATTAGTTTGTTTGAAAGGTATGCAGTGATACAAGCTGAAATTGTCAGGCTGGACCAAAAGGTAGCGCTACATTTCATCTGCATATAGTGATGGGTGAAGCCATGTGCCCTTATGATTGGGCCCACTGAGGTTGTGTATATTTGTACGAGGAAGGAGCCAAGCACTAAACACTGAGGCATCCAGTGGTTAGCTGATTTGACTCTGATATCCATCCTCGCTAGGAAACCTTGAAGGATTTGCCCATGACTGGCCCAGATCGGCAAATGGAAGAATCAAGTGCAATTTATTTTATTGTCTGATGCAGACAAATTTCGTTCATATTCTTCCTAGTAAAGCATGTTAAACATTCAAAAACATGATTGACTGTAGTTTCTTATTGTAGTTAAAGTATGTAGGCAATTTACAATATCTAGTACCCGTGTGTGATACTGCAAACCATTTGTCTTCATTCCTCACAAAAAGTTATGAAGTATGATGTTTTGTGAAAGAAAATCTGCTTAAACACAACCCAAGTTTTTGGTAGGAGAAAGATTGAAGGTTAGGCGGTGTTTGAGTTGTGCATAAATGTGACAAGAAAGAAATGTCTCAATGTGTGCAAGTGTGGGTAAGAGTGTTGAAAAGATAATCTGGTTGGAAAGAACTTTAGAGGCATCAGACTCCATGACAGGAAAGGAGGATAACAGAGGATTGCATGTGGGTGGTGGAGGTAGGTGGTGGATTAAGAGATGTACTTTGGCAGTATTTTTAATAAACGTTAAAATTATATAATTATACTGAATATACCATTAAGCAAGTGTGTTTCAATTATTATACATTTATCATGCATGCATTACGAATTTTAAGTAATTATTAAAATGCAGTTAAAAATTGTTTTAGATTAGTATAGCATGTCACACTGCAATACATCAACTTACCAAAAGCATTCCGTCAACTACTCACTTACCTATTGTCACAAAGCAAGGCCAGACACAACAGGTAAGTGCAAATCAGGATGGTTTATTGACTGGGTAAGGGGATGACTGGAATAGGTGTGTTAAAGGCAGGTGAGTGTCAACACAGTGAATGGTTCCAGGGTGCTTATCTGAGTTCTGATGGTGAGGATCGGATGCCGGTTACGTTGGAGATCGTGGAACAGTTTCCAAGGAGTCGTTGGAGGATCGCGGGAGGAACAGCAGGTAATTCGTTCTAGGAGAATTTGGCAGAGAGAGTCCAGAGAAGTTCGTAGGAGTGAATGGTAGACCGGACAGTGAGTGACTGTGCTGTGTGTGTATTTGTAGTGTGGCTTGATTGGTGACAGCAGGTGCGGGTGATCAGAACTCAGGTGACTGTGATCGGGTAATTATCCTGGATGGTGACTGAAGTGACTGTGATGAATCCCTGACACCTATTCAGTAGGGACAGGACTTGAAAACAAAAGGATTGCATGTTTACTATTGTAGCATGATGTTATCAGTACATTTTTGCAAAAATATACATTTTTTATGCTTGTGTGTAGAGCATGTTCCTTTTGCAACATGAATCATTACTGCTAAGTCCTAACTCAAGCCAGTGGCTCCCAAATATTTTCTCAAGGGGACATTTTTTTTTTCATTTTATTTAACAACTAATATGATTATACATAAGTACCAAGCATCAATGGACAGTTTGGTTAATATTATTGTATCAAATTACATGCTATCTTGACTGGGAACCCTGTGGTTGCATTTCTTCAGCAAGACGTGCTTTAAAAGCAGTGATTGCCATATGAATATCCTTGTGCACTTTCAATCTGTTGTTAGCTGAATGCCAAGAAAAGGGAGCATTTTGTTTTGACAGGAGCGGCATTCACACATGATGGTTCATTTTCTTAAAAAAAAAAAACCTGTTAGATTAACTGTTAGAAACCAGCACAGCAATGCCGCAAGTTTTGTCTGAGGAGGGAACTCAGGTTGCATTTACACTGCAAGTCTTAATGCATAGATCCGATCTTTTGACCATATCCGAATTTTTGGCCTGCCTGTTTACATTCACTTTAGACACGACTGGTATCCGATATCTGTAGGCCTATCTGTGTTATCGCTTTACTATGCACATGGTAGACCTTCGGGTTTTGAATGGCCGTGCTATTAAAATTTATATAATTCACGTCGAGTGGCCATTATTATTTGCCAGCATGGACAACGGCTGTCATGGATGTTTTGCAGCACAAAATCTGAACTGAACGGACTGAACGGATAAATAACGGAAAATATGCTATTTTATCTACAGCTCGTTAGAGCAGTGCTTAATTTGTAAATGAAACATTGCCGGATCCAAATCAGCAGTTAAAAGGCGCCGTGACCGACACTGACAATACAACTTCAGTTTTCCCGGAACATGCAATGACGTCACTAAACGGTGATGACACAACTATAAGAGAATCGTTCACAAGTTTCTGCATGGACTATGCACGAACAATACAGCCTAGGTTTTCAAACCCTGGGTCAAAAAATGGGTCGCCAGGATGATTTAAGGCAAATATATGTAAGTTACATTAAAAATAACAAAATTTGTTTCCATAAAAATAAAATTCAATCATAATCTATATAGAAAAGGTATAAATATGCGAAATATATCTGACATACATAATTAACAGATATAAAACAGATGTGAGACGCAGCGATCCGGAAACAAGTTCACAGAAAGGAAACCGAGAACCGAGATGACAGAACGCGCATCTTGTTTGTTTGCTTAATTACAAAAACATAAATGGTCTTTTTATTGCGAGTGTGCAAAAATCTAAGTAAACATTTACATTTAGTAATTTAGCAGACGCTTTTATCCAAAACAACTTACAAATGAGGACAATAGAAGCAATCAAATGTAGTATTAAAACAACTAAAAACAGATCCAAAACTAAAAGCTAAAACTTTATAAATACTACTTATACACAT
>NW_015554139.1:2689101-2712470 GCF_001515605.1 Sinocyclocheilus anshuiensis
CAAATACTAAAGCTATACATTTACATTTAGTCATTTAGCAGACGCTTTTATCCAAAACAACTTACAAATGAGGACAATGGAAGCAATCATAATCTACAAAAGAGCAATGATACGCAAGTGCTATAACGAGTCTCAGCTTAACGTAGTACATGTAGCAAGAGTTTTTTAATTATATAGGCCTAATAAATGAAAAGAAAACAGATAGAAAAAGAATAGAGCAAGCTAGTTAGAGGCCTTTTTTTGCTTTTGTTAATTGTATACTAAATAAAAAGAAAATAAATAGATAGAATACAAAAAGAATAGAGAAGCTAGTGTTAAGTTTTTTTTTTTTTAAACACGGGTTGTCTTACTTTTATCTGTATGACCAAAAATGGAGTATTTAATGTGTCAGCTGTTTGATCGTGCCGGAGCCTCGCGCGCACACTCACACACACCTTGTTGGGTTTCAGTGTTTTATGGGGACATTTCATAGAAGTAATGGTTAAGGTTGAAGCTTTTCTGTATCTGGAATGCATGTGAAGACAGTTTGATTGGTAGGCCTATACATTTTCATACTGAGTTGGTGGTTGTATGAGTGTGATTGTTTGTTTGTGTATGTTTTATGCTAGTGCACATCTCTGGAGCATAATGCCTTTTGAATGAGTCTGAAAAAAAAAAAAAGGAGATGGAGTCATAGAGCTTCAATATTAGGTCTTTCCCTCAGGCTCAGAGCCGTGCTCTGCTTGCCTGAAACTTTTGATTCATTACCCCCTCACAAGGCTGTCACAGTCAGACTCTGATCTGAGCGCTCAGCAAGCACAGATGAATAAGTCACCGCCTTCAGTCTCGATTTCCAGCTGTTCAGATTTGCTGCTCAGTCAGAGATAGAGTCGTCACTCATTATGTTCATTAGCAAAACTCAAACAACATCTTACAATTAGGACACTTTGGTTTAGAACATTTCTGTGATAATATCTGTGACAGTGGTTCTGTGATAATGGGTTGCAGGTTTGTTCTGGGTTGAAGATAGCAGATAATGACATGCAACTAACCACAGAGTAATGTATAGTTTGGACAATCAAATAATTAGAGGACAAAACGATTCCCATGTCTTTTGCTGTGATTGTGTGACCAAACAAACTCATCAAGTTCATCTGTCAAGTTGGATAGATTTGTGACTTACCATCATGCTTGAAACCCGTATTAATAATGAATTTGAATGTTTGATTTTAAGAAAATTTTTGCTACATTTGTACACTAAACATTTTTAATACTTTGTTGGGTCGTCACTTGATGTTTAGTGTAAAATATAGGTCCTAAAACTTTGAGATTCAATGATCTATGATACTATAGCTACTGGTTTGGTCAAGCAATCTGATTCTAATGAGTAAAAATAAAGAAAAGGCCATCTGTGACAGTTTACAACATAATAAACCGTGTCCTTTTATCTTTTTATCCTTAACTGTGATCTAATTGAACTGCAACCCATAACATTTGCTTCCAGTCTTAGTTTATAGCAATGGTATACAGACCATTAAATTCCCATCATTAAACAAGTCACATTTTAACATTTAATCTTTTTTTGTCACAGCTCAAATGGTGTGTCCCACTGCCCATGTCATCCTTTATAGCAAGGATATGCTTGGATTGCTATGGACATACACTAAGTACTTTTAGGATTAGGATATATCCCAACCCAAAAAAAGGTGTCATGGTTTGGCTGATTAGCATAGACTATTTAGCCCCTGCTGGTCAATATAATAACTACAGCATCTGGCTGCAAAAAGTATCTTTCTCGATTAATAGGCATTCAAAAGTAGCATTTTATTGCTACGATTGTTGTAAGCAAGATGTAAATTCTAAGTATTTCATTATATAGTAGCAGATGTTTTCCAGTGGCCAGAATAATTTAAAATTAATTTAAAAAGTTGTAATCTAATTAAAAAGTTGAACTTTTTACCCATTTATTTATCTATTTATTCCTTGCTTATTAGAACATCTTAACATCCCAACTTACAACTCAACTCCAAACTCCATTTAAATCAGTTGTAGGCTGAGTGACACACAGAACCGTTGCCTTTGCAGAATGTTCTAAATTGGTTACTTCCATATTGAATGTTCCATTTTAGCTGAGTTTGTACAAAGTAGACATCAAAGCAGCTCACTGGGTTTTGCTGCTATTGCTTAAACTTCAGCAAGGTGCCTTAACTATTCAAACATATTTTCGTGTTAAATCACAAAGTGTGCCAATTTTTCACAAACACATCATATAGTTTACAATGGTGGTCAGGTAATCCATTTTGAATTGATTCAGCTGTCAAATAGAATAGGAAGCAATTTTTGGGGGTAAGAGCATGTAGTGTATCATGTCTTTAAGGATTATACAGCAATGCTAAGCTCACTGTGCCATAAAATAGGGAACTAGGGTTTGTGCCGTGTACGTGAGAAACGAGCGGAAGCGATAAGTGTACTGGAACAGATGGATTTTGTTTACGCTGTTATATTTGTATCTATGGCAGCTATTGATATGTAGTGGATTGTCGGAGAGATGCCATTGGAGGGCGGGATGGGGTTTGCACGTCCTCCCCACACCGAGGGCTGTGAAAGCGCAACAGGCCCTAAGCTGAAACAAGCAAAATGTTGAGGAAGGCAGGAAGGAAGTGCTGAGAGCACAAATGAATGCCTGTGAATCCTTTCTGCATTCTAGCTTTGTTCATGAATCTATTTGTCATCTTTTTTCAGTGGCGGCTCATCGAGGGAGGCAGGGGAGGCACAGCTTCCCCATAATTTTGAGGTGAAAAAGGGTAGTGTGCCTCCTCTATTTTAAAACCAACGAGCTGCCACTTTCTTTTTTTAATAGTGAGTGGACCATTGTAAAGCCTGTTTCACATTGTAGTCGTAAGACGCACCCACATTAAAGGGGTGGTTCAGTGTTTTTTTTTCTAGGCTTGATTGTGTGCGCTGCTTCTGGCAGAGAGGCAGCGCGACTTCTCGTGGAGTCAAGGGGAACGCACTGTAACCGACTATTCTATTGAGTTTCGCACTTTGGCTGCGGAGTGTGGTTGGAATTCGGAGGCGCAATGGGACATGTTTTTATATGGGCTTTCTGATTCCGTCAAGGACGAGATTTATTCGTCGGATTTACGCACAGGCGTGGATAAGCTCATAGATCTGGCCATTCGGGTGGATACCAGATTGCGGCGGCGGGGCCAGCAGACACTCCGGGGACGGCCGGTCACTCCACAGGGCCACTTTCCGTCAATCACTAGCGAGACTGTGTTTTCTCTTCCAGATCCCGAGCCCATGCAGATGGGCAGGTCCCGTCTTTCGCAGCAGGAGAAGCAGAGACGCAGGGAGAGGGGACTGTGCTTGTATTGTGGAGCCGCCGGTCACATCGCCCTGCACTGTCCAGTAAGGTAAGAGGTTTTTTCAGCCACTCATCTTCCGGTGAGACTGAGAATGCACTCATTGACTTATGATTGTGAGGCTTTAGTGGACTCGGGAGCGGAGGGTAATTTTTTAGACATTAGTCTCGCTCACAGTCTCAAGATACCTGTGGTGGTGCTCTCGCAGCCTGTTTTTGTGGTTGCGCTTAATGGTCAGCCTTTACCCTCCATCACGCATGCCATTGTCTCGTTAAGACTCATCACCTCTGGACAACATTCAGAGAACATTGAATTTCTTCTTACCGACACTCCCGCTGCTCCTGGCCAGATAAGTTCTCCTGGGAGCGCCAGGAGGCGCTCCTAGGGGAAGGGGTACTGTCACGGTTCATGGGTCTGTGTGTTCGTCTTGCGTCTCTGTCTGGTGTGTGTATGTCCGTTACCTAGTAACCTCAGCTGGCGGTCTAATCAGAGCGCTCCAGCTGCAGCTTGTCACACTGCCTATATATTGGCTGGCGTTTCAGTGTGTGTTGTCGGTTCGTTAACTTATGTCCTGTCTCTCTGTCAGCTCTCCGTTTGTTCCAGATCTCGTCCAGCCTATTTGGGATTGTTCCGCAGTCCTTGGAATCAACTGCACTGGGTTGGAGACTCTTCACTGTTACAAGAGCATGCTGACTGATATTCGCTGAGGCTCATGTTTGCGGTCATTTTCCAGCTGTTCTCTCTGTTTATTGTTTCTCAATAAACCTCGTTGCACTCGCACTTGGATCTCGAGACTCCTCATTGTGACAATAATAGTTCTTGAAAACCAAAACCTAACAGCACAGTTGTAATGCAATGCACTAATAACCAGATAGGAGAGCGTTAACAACCTGACGGAAATGTCTGAACTTTTGTTCACCCTAAGCCCTGCCCCTCAGCCCCTTCAAGCCTCTTCAAGTACACACTTTGGTGACATAACGCTGGAGTCTGGACCAGTGCAGGTTCAGCCAAAGGGCACATACGGCATATTACTGAAGCGGGGGCTCATCATTGGCATCCTTCTGAATCATAAAATGACAAACAGGATACTCTACGGTCTCATGGATTTACATGATTGTGGACAGCTTTTTTCCCCACTTTAAAGATGCACCAATTAACTTGAAAAGGTACATTGTAAATAAAGATTTTTCAAAGGTGTAAATAAAACTACCTAATACCTAAACTTAACAACTGCCTTAATTATTAATAAGTAGCAATTAGGAGTTTATTGAGGCAAAAGTCGTAGCTAATAATTAGTTAATAGTGAGAATTGGAGCTTAAAATGATGTGTGACCAAAAATATACACACTTAACCATTTCAAATTTAATTCAATGTCTTATTTGCTGTTTCTTTGTCAATAATTGTGAAATTTACTAGCAATTTCTGAGTAAAAATGGTTTCTGCTCCAACCTTATTTATTTATTTATTTATTGGAAGTACTTTTGATAAATATTAAAAAAATTATAAACTCGCACAGATGAAGATTCCTTTCATATCAGTGGCCTGAAGATGTTTTTAAAAAGATATATTTAAATTTTTTTATTTCCTTTAAAGTGCCATTTTGATATTACATGGCCAGAATGAAACACAAAAAGAGTTTTGAAGAATATTCACACTGCTCTCTTACGTATAATGTAAGTAAATTCTGAGTAAGAGCTCTAAATGTGAAATGTGAGAACAAAAAGCACCGAACAATCATAAAAGGGGTCCATTCGACTCATGCATTATATTTTAAGTCTTCTGAAGTTATATAATAGCTTTGTGAAGAACAGACCGAAAGTTATCTTGAAGATCTTGACGTCCGAGGTCACCATCCACTTCCATTGTATGGAAAGGAGCAGATGGAACATTCTGCTATAAATAACTCCTTTTGTGTTTCACAGAAGAAATTAATTCATAAGTTCAGACAACATGAAGGTGAACAAATGATGACGGAATTTTATTTTTTGTCTGAACTATCCCTTTGAGCATGTCCGGTAGATGCAAGGCGCACTGCTGTCCCGGCTGTCTCTTATTCTCACTCTGTGTTGTGTTTTGTATCTGTTCGTCTGTCACGCTCTCTTTCTCCAGCTGTTGATTAATTCTAGAGCCTCTGTTTTTCTACCCTCAGGCTCAACAAACCCATCTGAAGGAGCTGCACTGTCCAGATGACAAAATGCATTACAATGAAACTATGTAGACTTCAGTGACTGATGGAGCACACAGAGAGATAATGAATGCATTTTCAGGCAAAGTTATTTCAAAAGCTGGTGTGTGGTCCCTGGTGTGCTTTCCCTTTAACTTATCCTTCTTCAAAGCTATCTCACAGATGCTGTTTGTCAACAGTGAGTAGAGTATCAACAGTGAGTAGAATATCAAAATACCTTGATATTAACCTGTATGAGCTTGTACGTTGTCTGCATTGGTTGGACTTCTGTGATCTGACATACTTTACTAACACTGTACAATTTAAAATGATACTCCATTTATGACCTGCTTTCTGTAGCCAGTAGCACAGTGTTAAATTCACCTGGCAAATAGCACTTCATTTTTTGAAAGGCCCATTTTTCATAGAAAGGAGGTGTGTTTTAGTTGACAATAATGACGGTGACTTAATTTATAAATACACAGGATTATGCTGTTTTGGCACATTCAGTTCCTGCGTATACTGGAGGTTTTTGCACTGAAATACCTCATGCTAATGTGGCACAGCCGTTTAGTGTATTCGTCTGTGATTGTGCCATTGCATAAACAAACTGTTTGCATAGGAAAAGCATATTCATGCTTTTTGTCAAAGTAGACAACTCTGTTCTCACAGCCGGTCTGAATAATGAAGCTCACAACAAAGACTGCGTGTGGGGTGCAGTATGTTTTATAACAGATGGCATTGAAGAGGAAGTTTTAATTAACATACAGTACCTGATTTCTTTAAAGGCAGACTTGTTAGAATATGCAAATGTGACAGGTTTAGTGGTAACCAGGTTAGGCTGAATGGGGTAGTCGTAGGGTCAACAGTGTAATTATAGATGTAATTGCAGAAATTAATTACAGATTAATTACATGTAGGTATTCTAAATATAAGTACAATGTAAAAAAAAACGGTTACACTTATTTTAAGGTGTCCTTGTTACAATGTAATTATACATATCAGTACTAAGTAATATTAATTAACTACATGCACTAACTATATGGTTAGGGTTAGAATTAGGTTTTGGCTTAGGGTTACTTGCATGTAATTATGCATAATTAATTGTTATTATAACAGTACATGTAGTATGTGTAACAAGGACACCTTAAAATAAAGTAAAACAAATGTAAAATGTTATACACAGTTTAAAGACATTTAAATTTAAGTGGGCTTGCAAATTTCAGTTATCCATGTTTGAAAAGTGTTATACCTTTATGTAAATAAAGCACATTAAACGTTTGCAGGACAAAACAGGAGTTTTTACAACACTTCTCCTTCTTCTGCATTATATGTTGCAAGACTACAGAAAAAATAGTATTTCCTTATAGTTTTCTGGAAAATATCATACATGGATAGGTTAAGCAAACTTTACATTACATTGAAAAAAAAAAAAAGGTTTAGGATTTATTTTAAAACAATTTTCACTAATTTTAACAAATAATTACAAAGAAATGGCAAGTAAAATGTTGAATTAAACATAACATTTTTATAGTATTCTTGTAAAACATACTCCAATAATCATTGTGCAAAAGCTTGTTTGATATTATGGCAGGGAAAAAAAAAAAAGTTTTCAGATTAGGATTGGTCAGCAGTGTTTAAGGCAGAGCTATAAAGTTGGATGGAGCAGTACGGACATGTTATCTTGGATCTGGTTGTCATTCGTACATTAATTGTAAGTGTAACATTGTAGTCTTAAAACGTATTTTTTGTGTCTTCCTTTTCTGGCACTCCACTCATACGCAATCTTTGTTAATTTACCACAACAGCTTTTCATAAGAAGCTTGGTCTGTGCTTCATGTCATGCCGTTGTCATTCCTGGAAGCTAAAGGTGGCGTTGCATAATGCCCCTCAAATATTTCTGCATCTATCTATGATATTTCAGTCTACCATTATACATCTCTCCATGAAGTCAGTATATCAGAATTAGGCCTGACTGTCAATTAAAATAACTGAGTTCATTAACCTGATTGTAAAAAAACAATTAAATACACCTAAAACTGACATTCTGCATTTTCAGCATATAGCCATATAGTGGCCATTAACTGTGATCCAACATTGTCAGTTTTCTTTTAGGTCCATCATTGTCACAGAGAGTTGAACTGTTAGCACATCTGGCTTTTAGACATTTAAAGTTAACTCTATCAACCCCTTGAGTCCTGAGGTATTAAATATGTGCAATGGGATCAAGCTCTTGCAATGCATTGGCCAGCATATTAGCAGACAAATCTGGCTGTAGATAAAAATAAGCACTATTCATCGCTTAGTGTAAAATTGAAAGTGACTGAGATCTTCCGGGGCAAACATGCGAGGAGATTGGGCAGATAGAGAGATTGTGAAACCGAGAGAGAGAGACAGAACAACAATAAGAGAGAACAAGAGAGGGGGTCCTGCCTTTTAAAACAGCAGGATGGGAAGTAGCTCTTCTGGGTCACACAGAGGTCACACCACACAGCACAATGACATGACTACCCATTAATCAGTGCTCCCAGGTTGAGAGAACCAGTTCTAACGTAGAGAAGGTTTTTAAGACAGATTTGCGTGTGAGAATGCTGGCCCAGTGGATTTATGATGGAAAAGGGTGTTAGCATGATAGTTGCTTAGCATCTGTGCAGCGAGTCTAATATTAATTTGTCTCCAGTGTTTCATGCTCTGTCACTAAAATGTGCACCAGACAAATGGGTGAGACTTCACATAAAAATCACTGTCCAGTGAGCCTCTACTGATATTTATAGAAATCATTTACATAATATAGTCATTTACTCACCATTTTATCACTCATATCATTTCACATATAATTTTTGTTGAAACAAAAAATTAGGAGTGTTTAAGTTTTTAATTTCCATACAATGATGGTGGATAGGGATTTTGTAAAATAAAACTGGACTCTTCCTTTATCAAAAAGAAGTACAGTAGATTTTAACAAAGTTTTACTTTGATTAAAGTGTACTGCTGAATTTACTGACAAGCATTTATGGTAAATCTAAACATATTTGAATGCCATTTCTATGGAAACCTGTATGTCATATATTTACTACAGTTAAAATTATAATCAAGTACTTGTGCTTTAGCATGCTAGGCAAAACATTAAAATAAGTATATTTGTTTAAAACATGACAAAAGATGATTAAAACATAATTTAAAATATTTTAAAGTAAAACTTAATTTGAAATTATAACAAAATTCACTTATTAAAAGTATCCTTAAGTGTGTTAACAATAAATATATTACAAGAATAAAATGAAATGTATGAATATGTCTGATCACTTATGCTAAAATAAAAGATAATGAATTAATGAAAAGTGAATGAAAATGAATGAATTAGAGAGGGGGTCATAGTAGCTCTGCAGTAGTTCTCAAGGCTCATCTGTAGCCTCAAATAATAAAATGTGACACAATGTGATCATGTGACCTGCGAGATCCAATCATATTTGTCGAGATCCAATCATATTCCTTAAACCTGGTGCAACACATCTAAAGGTTTTCTTCTTCTTATTATTATTATTATTAGTATTAATAATAGTATTATTATTACCATTATAATTAAACACAAGTAGAGTTAGGGCACTAGTTAGCATGTGTTATACATAACAGTCATGTTACTTATTGATCAACGTGATGTCATGAGAATTTGTATGTATTTTACATAAATGTGGCTCTACAAAACCTAAATTTACTTACGTTATAGACACTGAAACGTGTGTGTGTGTGTGTGTGTGTGTGTATATATATATACACTGAACAAAATTATAAACGTAGCTGTACTTATTGATCAACGTGATGTCATGAGAATTTGTATGTATTTTACATAAATGTGGCTCTACAAAACGTAAATTTACTTACGTTATAGACACTGAAACGTGTGTGTGTGTGTGTGTATATATATACACTGAACAAAATTATAAACGCAACACTTTTGTTTTTGCCCCCATTTTTCATGAGCTCAAAGATCTAACTTTTTCTATGTACACAAAAGGCCTATTTCTCCGTTTATAATTTTGTTCAGTGTATATATATGTATATATATATGTATATATAATTTTCTCATAATTTTTTGTCCATCCATTGAAAGTCCATGCAACCAAAATTTACAGGCTTTAAAAATTCATAAAGATGTTGTAAAAGTAGTTAATATTGTCACGGTGCTGCTGCTGTGTTGGAGCGCGGAGCGAAGGAGACGTAGGAGAATTTACCATCTTTAATGAACCAAAGGAACATACACGTAGCAGGGTAGGTTGACATATAACTGAACGTAGGACTCAGGAAACACAGGGCTTAAGTACAAGAACTAAACGAGACACACCTGAAATCAATAAACATCATACATAGGAAACACCTGGGAACAATGAACATAATCAAACATGGGAGAAACTGGGTCATGGAAGGCACATGGGGAGAAAAACACAAGACACAGGAACACAGGACTGACACATATGAATTTAGCATTTTAAACCAAGTCTCTGAAGAGACACAATCACTTTATATGATGAACACATAATATTTCTTAGCGAATTAGTACTAAAACAGTGTGTGCAAATAAACAGTGCTATACAGTAAGTGGGCACAATAAATTGCTATTTAATTTCCCACTTTTATGGATATTACATTTCAAGTCAGTGAGTCTAACAGTGAAAACTGGAACACACATATTCTGAGTGTATTTTCTTGGGTAAATCTGGTCACTCTAGAAGATTTCTGAACCACAGTGAAGATTTCATTACCTCAGGCCTATCCTGTTGTTCATGATACTCGCTTGATGAGTTGCAATGATAAATTAGTTATTCAGTCATCATACAAACTAATTGTGGTAATGAACAATAATGCATTCAACACAGTGCTTACGGTATTACCTCACACTGACAGCCATCACTGACATTTCTCCAGAGACTGAATATCAGGCCAATATACAATTAACGATAAACCAACAAAACAGAACAAACTCAGCCCATACTTTATCAACATGAGTCAAAGTAAGTCAATTTAACTCAGAGAAAGAGGTTTAAGAGCTTGCTTCATAATCACATCATGAATGAGTCCATTAAGCTTTAATGGAACTGATAACAACCTGAGAGGAAGCAATGGTCCCATTATAAGCAATATTTATAGCAGATACAAAATTGCCCCTCTATCATTGTCACTATGATTTTTGACAATTATGTCTGTACGTCATGAGAATAAAGAAATAAAGGGACGGAAATTGCACTTTACGCTACCATTTCCAGTATTATTTGATGGGGGACACGGCTGGTCGTATGTATGCTATTTTTACCAGCAGGTACAGATGTAAACAACAGCTCTAAGTGTGCGTTCAAAGCCTGGTTCAAGGAGATTAATCAGCACAAATGACTTAAATGCATAATGTGTGAACATCACAATTTCCCCTTAAGTTAATTTATCCACTTTTAAATTGTGTCCCTTGAAATTTTGTAATAGTTTTGTAATCCACCAATGGTCACGGAAAGCCAGTGGAAGTAAACGTGTCTTCGTGAAGAGTGCAGAACTCTTGCACTCTTGCTGGGGCAAGACATTAACATTATTGTTAAATAATGTGTGTATTGAGGAAACGTAAACCATTCAAGGACCTGTTGGTACCCTGATTGACATTAGTCAATCATAAACGTGGTAAGTGTTTACTGACAAGTTAACAGTATTTACTGACAAGTCCTAAAAGGAGACAGAACACCAAAGCTGATCATTTATGACTGAGGGTGATAATGGGAGTGGAAAATAATATTTTCTAAATATGTGATTGTGTTTTTTGCATCCCAGGCTCATTGAAAAAAATGTGCCTGTTGCAACATTTCTTCCAAATTATATTACGTTGGTTCTTGCACATTTTGTGGCACATTCAAAAGTATGCTTAGTTTATCCGAATCAGATGAATGCAAACCTGGAAGAGTTTTATTAAGTTGGTTGTTGTTTGTATTGCCGCAGTTCAAGAATGAAATGTCCGATAAGTGGCGCTAAAAGGATCTTGCATGTTCGAAAATAATGAACCACCTACACTAAACCCAACTGATAGTGTTAAAGAAAGAAAATGTGAGATAAAAACACATTTGCTGAAGCAACTATGGCATTTTAGCTTGCTTCTACAAGTCTTGAGCTCTTTTATCTTGACTCATGTTTCACAATTTATACCCAGCGATATGCTGTACCAGGTGAGCTACTGAGCAAGTTGACTATTTTAGAAAAGCCATGCATATGGAGCTGGTTATGTGATGCAAATGTCTAAATGTTTTAATTGACAAATCATGCACTATAGTAAAAGTGTTTTGAGGGCATAACAGTATTGTGCAAGCAACCATGAGAAAATAAGTCTTTGTTAATTGATAATCTGTACCCGTAATCATAATTTGCGTATAAAGGGATAAAAGTTGTTGGTGTTTTAATGACACTAGTGTTCATGTCAGTGGGTAACTACAGTGAATTGTATATATAGGTACGTTTTTTTTTTTAAAGTTTTGCAAACATGTAGATAGAGACACATTTTTCAAATGATCCTACAATACGTTTTGGCACAGAAAAAAAAAATCACACTTTAGTTTGGGGACCAATTCTCACTATTAACTAACTATTAACTATAACTTTTGCCTCAATAAACTCCTAGTGTGCTGCTTATTAATAATTAATAATAATTCATTATTAAGATAGATGTTACGTTTATGTATGGAGTAGGATTAAGGGATTTAAAATATGGTCATGCAGAATAAGGCATTAATATGTACTTCATAAGTACTAATAAACAGCTGATATGCAAGTAATATGCATGCTAATATGCAACTAGTTAATAGTGAGAATTGGTCCCCAAACTAAAGTGTTACCAAAAAACTTTAATAGAATCAGAAGTAAACCGAAAAGGACATATTCAAATACTTAAAAAGCCATGTCATGACCCCTATTAATGTTCTTACATACCACACAAGATGCTTTCCTCATTTTTTTTTTTTACTACGGTGGTGTGATTAGTCTGTTATGAATGTAATGATATTTGAACACATTTGCGACACGTGGCACTAAAGCATTCATAGGCATACAGTTCACATAAGCAACAGCAATTCTGTTCCAAGTGCCATCTGTCCACAAACACTAGTAGTGCATGATGAATGGTGTGGAAATGATGTAGGGCCCAGTGGACAGGAGGGGTTGATAATTGACCACCTCATTTGGATTACAGCACTCTTCAGTAGCAGTGCAGTTGCCAGGATAGAAGCAAACAAACAGTGTGGTTTGAAAACACAGCAAAGAGTACTAACTAGACAGTTATGAACGAAGATCTGCCCAACCACACCACACAAGATGACTGTGTATTTCAGGCATTTCATTGGCATTGTTAGGCTCTAAAAGTGAATCATAAATCACACTGTGAGGCAGACCAGTGTGGTGATATGATAAATGATGATTCATGCTAGCATTTAAAGCAGCATGTGATAACAATGCCCTTATCAGGTCTTATTCAAGCATCAGTCTCACACAAGCACAACAGTAGTTCCCCAGAGCATCAACACCTCTACACATCTGTTTTTCCACACTGTCTTTCCCCTGCACAACAATCTTTAACGGGGGAAATCAACAAATCTTTAAACAAAGATTTGTTTAGTTAAAGGCAGGACATAAGCTTGGCCTACAAACTTAAAGAGGATTGATATAAATAAACTGATTAGAAAATCATTCTAATATTAGAACATGGTGGACTAGATTTTATAACTATATATTAACTAAGAGTTTTCCCTCAACAAACTTCTAATTTGCTGCTTATTGATAGTAAGTAGTTGTTGTAGCCGTTATTTTTAGGTATTGGGCAGAGTTAAGGGATCTAGAATATGGTCATGCATTAATATGTGCTTTAAAGGGGTGGTTCATTGCGATTTCACTTTTTTTAATGTTAGTTCATGCGTAATGTTGCTGTTTGAGCATAAACAATATCTGCAAAGTTACGAAGCTGAAAGTTCAATGCAAACGGAGATATCGTTTTTTAAAATTCTGGCAGTTTAATGCCTACAAAAACGGCTGGTAGGGACTACAACAAGTTACTTCCCGGGTTCGTGACATCACAAACCCAGATAAACCCCGCCCTCGGGAAAAGGCAGCAAAGGGGGCGAGGCCATGCTGCGCTGCTTTAGAGAAGAGGAAGAGAAAACTAGAGGTGCACGTAAAAAAAATCTATTCATATATGAATCGCGATTCTGTCTTCTAACGATTCTAATGGATTCACAAGTTTCAAAATCAATGTTCTAAAGCAGCGGTTCTTAATACTGTTCCCGTTTTTTAAAAAACAAAGCATTAACACATGTTAGACCGCACCTCATAAACACAATCAAGCTTAGAAAAAAAACACTGAACCACCCCTTTAAATGTATTGATAAACAGCTAATATGTAATATGCATCCTAATGAGCAACTAGTTAATAGTGTTCCCTAATCTAAAGTGTTCTCATATGGTCACACTTTATTTTAAGGTCCAATTCTCACTATTAACCACGAATTTTGCCTCAATAAACTCCTAATTAGCTGTTTATTAATAGTTAGTAAGGTAGTTGTTAAGTTTAGGTATGTAACCTTCGAACTAAACTTCAAACAGTTTTAACATCTAGGGAAGGCTTGTTAAGCCAAAATTCACCAAGCCAATCTCATGAGAACAGAAGTATTTTTTACGAGGGTTTATGTGATTTCGGATGAATATATGATGTGATTCACAATAGCATAAAAGTCCAACCCATAAATCTAACCATCCGTGGAACGTATTGCACAAAAATGCACAAATTAATACAAATTATAGCCACTAACTCGCCAAAATGTCAAAAGTATATAGTACAAGTATAGATTAAGCTAATGTAACCTTTGAACCAATCTTCAAACAGTTTTAAACATCTAGTCAAGGCTTTAAGCCAAAATTCACAGTATAAACCAACCTGATCTCATGAGAAAATGTAACTATTTTACAAGGTATTATGATTTTGTATGAATTTGTACAAAGAAACTAGAAAAAAGCATGAAGGTCCACCCCTATACTAACCATCAGTGAAGTGTAAACAGACCGTACGAAAACACTTGAATGGCATTGTACAAATTCATATCAATAGTGAAAGACAAACCATGCAATTTTTTTTTTACTTCAATTTATTCACCATCTTGATATCATAATGAATCAAAAAAACATTACACAAGCACATATTTTAATCTACAGCATGGCAGGCCTTCTCTGTCATGTCTGGCTCCATTTCTGGCCAACCATTCCTATTAACCCATCAACATAGCAAGCGAGCTACACAACAAAAAACTAGAATGTACCCATTACAACTAGCAAAGCTTCCACACTGTTTGTTTATAGTGTAGACATTGTCTTTGAATATAATGGGAGTGTTCTAAATTTATTATTTTGCATCAGTCATTTGCAATGTGGCTGAGGTGTACTATGAAACACCAACACTGTGATAAATTAAAAAGAAAAAAAAAATACACTGCAGTCAAAGAAAAAAGTATTTCAGAGGCAAACAAGATCTTTTATGACATTTTTGCAAGGATTGCGCGGGAAAATTATTTGATATAGTGGCATGTTTTGGAATTTTTGCCAGCAAATTTAATTTAAAGGAACAGTTCACTCAAAATTAAACATTGTCAAATCATTTCATGACATTTCAAATGAGATATTGGAATGTCAAAGCTGCTCTTTTCTATACAAGAAAAGCAGATGATGTACTACCAAGCACCAATTGTCCGTCTAATTTGTGAGCTGAATTCCAAGATTTCTGAAGTCATAAAATAGCTTTGTGTGAGGAACAAACCAATGTTCAAACCAATTTTTTTATGCCAAACTGACATAATTGATTCTCATGCATCACGTGACCGAATACAACATTAACTGTTTGGAAATCGCAAATGAGGTCTCAAAGCTACAGCAAAAGGGAAGATTGTCACAACGACTTAAATTTTGGGTCTATAATTTTGTGTTGACACAAGAATAATATAAAATTAAACAACACTGTAAATGAAGGACAAATTTTTTATTTTTGAGTAAGCTATTCTTATATATACATCAAAACAACTATAGACTGTTTCAACATATCATACTTTGATGCAACATCATTACCATTCAGATACTTAAAAATAATGGGTTCAATTCGTCAAATGCATGTTCTGTTACACAGATTCCGCTTTCCATCTCTCCTGCTTCCAAAGCATGGCTCCAGGGATACTCTGGGCAAGTTCATTCCTAGATATTCCAAGAGGTTCTGAAGTTTGAATGCAGAGAGATGAGCATAACAGACGCTTTGCCTCCCTCACTGAAGAATTTGGCATCACTTCAGTTTGGCTACAAGAAACAGAGACAATGGAAATAGAAGGCAGACCCATGTATGCATGATTTATCAACTTTCACAATTACTCTCATGCTTGGATAACATTACATGATGCCAATTTTGGAAAATCTGTTTGAAATATTCAACAGGATGTTTTGTTTTGGCAGACAACCTCAGACAAACAAGTTCATGTTCTTTGATCCCTTGTGGCAATAAAGTATTTCTCTTTTTTGAAAAAAGTCGAACTGGATTTTGCGACGCTTAGCACGCTAAAAAGTCTTTCACCTGCAGTTATTACAAATTAGCCACCACTATCTCACTTTTACCACAGAAGGACTGAATTATCTCAGCCGGTTTCACTCAAAAGGCAAAATTGGTCTTGGGTGTTGCAAAAAAACAAAAATGCCAGAAGTTTCTCTTCTTAGTTAACTGAACACTAAACCAGGACCTACGTGTTTCTCTCACTCTCCCCAAAGCAAGCAGAGAATACACACCATTTGCACAAATAACAGACACCATAAAACAAAGTCATTACAAATCTCAACAGGCATTTACAGATATCTACATATTTAACAATTATAAATTAGAATTGTGCAAATTGCCCCACATAGTTATCTGCGTTAATCATTGTCATTATCATCACATGTTTGATGATCTAAAGAAAATATAAATGCACACAAATGCCACAATATGGGGCATCAGCTGCTCATTGTCATTAAAGGTGAAGTATGTCATTTATACATCATTAGTGACACTAACCAGAACTGTAAAAATTAATTTTAGAAACAAACTCTCTATGTTCAAATTGTTCAGACTAAGTTCATGTCAATAACTGGGGAATCCCATCTGTTAGGATTCTCATTCAACTTAAATGTAGTTGCTCGACATCTACACAGCTACGACAGAATGGCCGTCAGTGAGGAAAGATGCTTTTTGCCTCCATAATGGTGTAGTTACAGAATCTACCAGCAGGGATTAACTGCTGATATTAACCAGACAAACCTTAACCCTATGGTCCCGCCCAGAACTCTTTGTTATTGTTATGGCTCAGCTGGGCCACTCAAACAAACAGATTTGGTGGCACTAATGTCGCAGAAATTCTTCACCTCTATACTTTGCCGCAATCTCATTTCAGTGTCTTTCGGTTGCGTATTTTTGTTATAGCATGTCTTGAATTGAGCATGACGGATATCCTCTGAGTGTGGAACCATTTTGATCGATGTCGAAGGTTGTAATTTGTTCTAAATTTTCTCTTCGCTTTCTGGCTCTTGTCCTCACAGTTCCTCCTACACTTCCCGAACATCTTTCAAAGCTCTATGGCAAAGGATTCGAATGCCTATTAGGAGATGAGAAGTATGTGAGAGAAGAAGCAGTTGCTAACTAATACTGACTCTTGAACATATCAACATATCTGGTGGACAGTCATCTCTTCTGACCACTGACACAGGGGAATCAGATCGGTCATGCTACTCCATTAAGGCATTGATCCCAGACCCTTTGGAGCATTTCACATGTGGCTGTATTTTGCATGCTTGAGTATACCAATCGTCATTATTAATAGTGGCACATTCATCTAATGTGTGCCTGATGCCCTGTTCACTATACAGAATCTGCTTTAAGCAGCTTTCACCTCTGAAGATTGGGTGACTGATTTGTACTTCACTTACTTTGCATCGTGAATCTTTGTGTTTTTGTTTTAATATTGGAGTCTATGACCTACAGAAAAAGGCACACGGGTAATACCGGTCAATACTTGATCAGTCTACATCTATACTGTAGCTTGGCAATTAATTTTTAACAAAGACAAAGATGGTTTTAATTAAATTACACACAAACATCTGTACATGTTACATGTACCCAAAAGCGTCAGTTGATTCCAAAATATATGCGAACAAAAATGCTGGTGTGCTGGTGTCACCACAAGGCTTCTTCGCTTACTTAATCAGTAAATGTTCTTGACTAATCAGCTTTACTCATTTTTGGCTCTGCTGATCCATCAGCACCACATTAGCATAAACCTGCATGGAAATTCTGGTCCAAGTTGGTCTTTTCTACAGAGACATGTGGGGTTCCTTCGGTTCAAACAGAGCTCATGCACTCTGCAATGCATTACCTGGTTTAGTTACGTTTTTGACAAGTTCAGTTCAGTGTATCTCTTCCTAAATCTTCCGGTCATCCAGAGGTGCAGGTTGTAGATGTTTGCTTGTGATGGTTCCTCTTGGACCCTGCAGTCCCAGTGGGTTTTCTCTACTAAATCATCAACATCACAGATAGCTATATAAGACTAGAGGTAAGACTCTGTTCTTCATCATTGAGTTTGTTAGCATGCACATTTGTGCAAATCTTTTTTAACATACTGTATGTCCACCTTCTGCTCAATGCTGATCTTGTCTGACTGGGACAGTGTCAACTGAGCACCATGTAATGTGATGAACGGGTGTCCATCATGTGTCCATCAGAGAGGGCAGTGCTCTCACAAACTCACACACAAACACAAACACACATAAACACTCCTCTCGCTCAAGCTAGGGCCAAGGTTTCAGGGACCTTAGCCAGAAGAAGCGAGGGTGGTCGGGCTAAGAGTATTCTTCTGTGAGACATCTGGAGCTCCTTAAGCTCACAGGTTGCTCTTGGCATTGTCCTGTTGAACACTACAACACTTTCCCCTGTCCACCATGACTATGTCCTCTGTTATCGAACTGCAGGTGGAACTATCTTGTGGTGTGGAGGTGAACGGCAATCCAGTACCCATACCATTCTGGCTGTTGGACACCAACATCTGCTTCTCTTCTGGACTGCCGAGCCGGGAGGTAGTGGTAGCGATATCAGGCAGCCGCAAGAGGTTGGAAGGAGGGACCATGATGATGCCACTCTTCATCTGAAGGGACTGGCTGTAGGTGTGACGGTATTCCTCCTCAATGTCCCTCCCAAGCTTCCAACGTCTCCATTTCTTCAGAACCTCAGACTGAACCTGACCAATCAAGAACATGCACATAACGGTCAGCGAACAGACTTGTAAAGATGGAGCCAGATTTGTGAGGATGGGTATATTAAAAAAAGAGGATCTAACTTACCTCCTTGTTGACGAAGCAATATAAGATGGCTACCAGCAGCCCCTGTAAACATGTCAGAGCATGAATAAGCAGAACTATTCGTAGAACTATGGTTTCGGGAACAATGGATTTGGCTAACAACGCTTTTGGGAAACGCAACAGTATAGCTGATTGCTGGTTTATGTTGTGTTTTGGATGCTGGTCCCAACAAGATGTTGGTTTTTCAACCAGGCTTTTTAACTGGCTTTGCCAACAAGACTTCCTTGGTTAACTAATTTTACCAGAAGGTCAGACCACACAACATGATTTACCAAGGTCTTGTTCATTGGTCAACATCTTTTATTGATCATAAAGTAATATTCCTATCAAATAGTCCTAACTCTGACCCTACCTTTAACTTAAACCAGCACTAACCATCATTAACCAGACTGGATCTGTAATTCAAGCAGTTTTTTTCAGCAATGAATGCCCTACAATTTCTGTTGTTCGACTAGTTCGTGGGTTTGATTCCGAGGGAGCACAAGTGTCATGACTGTCCTGTAAGTTCCTTTGGATAAAAGTTGATTTAACTGCAAAAAGCCCAGCTAAACTCTGTTTTGAGGTTGTTCATAGTCAAACATAAATAAAAACAAAGTGCTTTCAGAAATCTATAAAAGTAATAATCAGTCTATTTTGCGAATGAGCTAAACCTGACACTTTGAATGAGTTCATTTAGTGCAATCTGCAGTAAGATGTTCAAAAGCCAATAAGGATGAAGTGTCTACAGATGGACACATAACAGTCAAGCTTTATGGCCTCGCTCTCTCTCCCTTACTCTGAATCTTTACGCATGTGAAAAGTCTCATCAGGGCAATTCCTCCAGGCAGATGATACAAATTCGACACATTGCAGCTGCGCTCCACTTGAGTGTCATTACCAGTTTGTCAAAGGGTGAGTCAGCCAATTTGTAATGTCTGCTCTCTCAAAGCAATTAGTCCTGACACTGTAAAATAAGCTACAGAATATCAATTTGTCTTTTTCTAAGCTGCTGCCCAGTCAAGGGACATTTGAATGCATTGCTAATTTGCAGCATATGGGGCTTTTATGGAGATTTTGGCAAGGTGAGGTGATTTCTCTGTGGCATATCGAGAACATAACAATTTTTAATTTGTTATTATACCTGAGCTTGTTCTGAGCAATGTTGAGCTTGTTATCCATTTGTGAGTGAGGGTCAGAGTTATGCGGCATTCAAAACTGAATTCACTTGAGAGTGCCTTTAAATTCCAATTCAATTCCTGAAAATGGTTTAGACCAATGAAATTGCTCTGTTGTGTGACTGTGTTGAACTGATTTGAACTATAATTCAGTAGATTCCTTGTCCTAGCATTCCACTAAAACTTCACTAATTGAAAGGAAAACAATTCTACAATTCGGAGTTTTGCTCAATCCTGTTTAGAGTGATGGTGTATTAAGACTTCCTGACCTGGAAGGAGTTGAAGAAGAGGTCGATGAAGAGCTTTGTGAGGCGCAGGGATAGAGCACCATGTGAGGTAGACTCATCAGTAACAAACGAAAACAGGACCGAATGGATTCCCAGTAACGGAATCAGGGTGAGGGTTGACTTAGCAAGCCTAAAATTGGGAGAAAAATACAAAGATAGGCAGTTAATATGGAAACAAATGCACAACTTTCTGCAAATGCTCAAAGTTCACCCAAAAATTAAAATACTGTCATAATTTTTTCACCCTCATGTTGTTTCAAATCTGTATGACTTTCATTCTTTTTTCATAGTTTCGATATAATATTATTCTATACTTATAGTTAAAAGTACAATAACTATAAGTATGTATATTTATAGTTATACATATATAAGTACGTATAAGGTTTCATATGAGGAAAATCTGTCCACTTTACTGCACGTCTCAAACCTCTTTCACAAATGCATGCAAATTATTAAAGTATGGTGGATTGGGTGCATTAATGCATTATATCATTGGTGTCAAAAGCCATTGGTTTTCATGTCTCTCATAACCAATTGTGATGCAAAACGTTTGAATGCTCTGAAATGAAGGGAATTTGAGATTATCAGCAAATAACAAACTAACAACTTTCAATATGTTCCTCATCTAAAGCTGTTGTTTGGCTTCAGAATACCTGTCGTATGGGCTACTTTTATCAGGAATTTATTGTGCATTTAGATTGCTTCATCAAAACTTCTTATTTTGCATTCCAATGAAGCAAAAGGAACTCAGGCTTGGAATGAATGATGCCAGACATTAACTAACCCTTTAACTGTAGGACACCCACCGGAACTTGTAGTCAGAATATCTCATTTGGTGCGCCCTCAGTTTGGACACGAGGATCTTGATGATGTGTATGAAGATGAAAAAGTTAATCTGGACGGAGAAAAAAAAAATCATAATGCCCTGGTTAAGACCATTATGTCACAAAACTGACACAACAGTTTCCTCACAACACAACAAATGACTCAAGACTCGGATGAGGGACTGCGGCGGTGAGAAGCGTAAGGGGGAAGGAAGTCGGCGATGCTTGGCGGAGTCTGGGAACAGCATTCATACAGTCCAGCCCTGGGAGAATTCAAACATAGGAATTCCTGCCCACTACAGGAACACTTGAGATGTGGACAGATACGCAGAAACATCACTGCACACCGCTAAATGCTCATCTGCACCTCGCAGCCAATGTGAGCATTATGGATGCCTGGCAATTTTGCACAGTAATGTGCCTTTCAACACAATCAAGTGGAAATAAGACACTGGAGGAGGGGGAAAGCAGTTTTTTGAAATCATAGCTGTAGACCCTAAAACATATTCTGTGTAGTAGGCAGCTTCCTGATGTACTGAGTGTCGACATCATATGGAGCTGTGCTTTGTGCATAATGGAAATTACTTCAATTTTGAATGTTGCTTAATGCTTAGCCAAATGCAAGGCAATTGGGTGTGATGGTGTGAGCAAAGATGGAAACTGCAGGGCATAAAACAGCATAAAACATTTACCCTACTGTGTTCTTCATATTCCTTCAATTATGGCAAAAATACAGTCAAGCCTGGGTCATAGTAATATCAGTATTATCAAAATTCTTACTATGGTGTGCGTGTAAAGGTTGGGCAAAATATTCATTTCATGAATGAGAATTTTAATTGAAATGGCCACAGGTTGTTGAATTAGAATGACAGAACAGGAAATTGCATTAACGAATTTCATTAGTGGTGTAATTATATTTCTTTTAGTATAGCCTAATCATGCCGATTTATTACATTGAATCTTTGGTAAAACTTTAGGTTTGATTTGTTAACATTAGTTAAGTTAAAATGAACTAGAAATGAAAAATACTTATAAAGCATTTATTAATCGTAGGTATTGTTAATTTCAACATTTACTAACACATTATTAAAATCTGAATTTGGATCAGTTAATATTATTTAAAGGTGGGGTAAGTGATTTTTCAAAAACGCTTTAGAAAACTGATTCGGGCCGAGTAGCAAAACAAACTTGTAGCCAATCAGCAGTAAGGGGCGAGGTTGTTTTGTTTCTTCTCGATAGGTGAGTAACACCGTGTCTGCGCCGCAACAGCTAAAGTCTGTCTAGTACACTGGACACGACAAAGCGACCATTGAAAATCATTTGAAATTTGTGTCAATACGTCATAAATAGAACACAGCAGCAGTTTTCCATCGGGGATTTGTCGTGTCGTGTCGTGCCACGCAGCATCCAGTGTATCTATGGTGTAGACAGCATCACTAATTATAATGAGTTCTATAGTATTTTGTCGCGCCGTGCCACTCGCGTCTGGTGTAGACACGGTGTAACATTGGTTTTGCTTTGTTTCACAGAACTAATCGTTGCCTGGGTTGCGTACGTATATTTCAAATGTCAACATTGGCTACCAGAAATCACTTACCCCACCTTTAATGGGCCTGAGCTAACATGAACTAACAATGAACAACTGCATTTTTAGTAACTAACATTTAAAGAGATACTGTAACAAATGTTTTGTTCATTATTAGATAATGTTAATTTATGCGTTAACTAATGTTAACTGATGGAATCTTATTGTGAAGTGTTAACGAATGGGACCTTACCATTTAGACATATTTCTCTATACTGTAAGTATAGCAATTCACATACCCATCAAAACAGGTTTTAATTTTGCTATACAGTGCCACAAAATGTCCACCATGTTGTTTTGGATAACTTTAAAAATAAACATTTTTGATATTACATGAAATTATTGAATACAGATTTCGGTAACATGTTATTTTACAGTGTCTTTATTTTACATGTTGCATTTTCTTACTAATTTTGAACCTAACCCAATATTATAGTAAGTCGTTAATTAATATTATTCAGTACTTAATTCTATATTTAAACACTGGGTCGCTGAAACTGTGGAGACATATGAAGGATGAGCCTACATTAGAATTTACCATAATCTGATTCATTTCTAACTAAAACAAAATATTAAATAAAAAAA
>NW_015554139.1:2712640-2723873 GCF_001515605.1 Sinocyclocheilus anshuiensis
TTGATTCATAGGGCATTGATTGGTTAGGAATTGTGATATCAGCATATGACATACTGTAATACAGAGCTGTTGTGTTTGTGGGGCCTGAAACCATTCCCCCTCTTTCCTTCTGCTTTCCTGTCCAATCACCAGCATTCTAGATAATCAAGGCTAAAAAGCAATTTTGAATTCATGTTGACTTCAAGGGTGGAGGTAAAGTGTTATTAGCAGTGCTCTGACTATGGGACACTCGGGCAGATATGTACATAAACGAGACTCGCACTCACCAACACGGCCAGCAGGATTGGCGAACGAATTATCCACCAGTACTCCATGTTAATATTCTGCACCCAGCATCTGATCAACAAAAAGAGATCAAGTACATCACTGCAAATGAGCAAATAGATGGCCTACTTTTGTTCATTAAATATACACAATACAGACAAACGTTTACTGAAGCAACTTGTATGTCTCTCAATCATCATTGTATTGCATTGCATTTTTTTTGCCCTCAACAATAAAAACTACAAAGCTGTGATAATAAAACGAAGCATTTAAATATCATATTAGACATATTAATCTATGTGAGATATACATGAGTGACAACTGATTTTATTTAAGTAGTCTGTTATAAATATCTCATTGATTTACAGTACAAGCTATCCGAATTTCATCTTTTTGGCCATATAAATATCAGAAACTGCAGCAAATTGCATATTGTTGCTCAGTTTTGGCCTCTGAATAAAATTGAGGTGTTTTTCAACCTCAAGTTTGAGCTCCATATTCTTTCTATATAATACTATATGAGCCATAAAAACCTGATGCATAAAATGTTACTTAGCATAAATCACATATGCAAACTTTATTTCAGATATTTGCAATATTTTGTCTAAAGGTTCAATAAACTGAAAAAAAAAAAATCAATTTTTCTTACAATGATTTCATATTTCAGGCTTTACAGAGTTAATAAAGTCTAAATGTGTTTAAGATTTAAGATGTCATTGTTACAGTGCAATTACACAATTTAGTACTAAGTAATATTAATTAACAACATGTATTTACTATAGGGTTATTCATTAGTGTTTGGTTTAGGGTTAGTTGCTTGCAATTATGCATAATTTACTGTTATTACTATAGTAAGGAGATGTAACATGTAACAAGGACACTGTAAAATACCATGTAGCCAGAATCACAGCACATTCAACATCACTTAAAAGAATTAGGAGAATACTAGTAGAGAATACTGTAATACTGTTCAGAATAATGTTCATAAAGGAATGCCAGCTTACTTTTTTTTTACTGATGCTCTACATACACTGTGTATACTGCCTAATATAAAAAACCCCCAGTAAAAACAGTACATTATGCAAAGCAATATGCTAATTTGTTGCCACATGACACACAACTTCATAATGCATATTTGTTTAAATTCAGTACATCAAGAACATGTTATTTTTCTTATTATGATTTTTTAATTTTATTTTATTAATTTTTTAAACTCCAATTTCGTGTATAACACATTTTTTTGCAGTTCTATTAAATAATGCACAACGAACTAGATGTTTAAAATTCTGGCTATATTAATTGCGGTTCATTAATCACACTTGAAATGGAAGGTAAAATTAAGTGCATTACAGTGTGCCGTTCTGTTGCATACTGCACATTTTGACTATACAGTAGTATTTCAATGCATACAGAAAACCTGCACACTGAAAATGCAGCATTATCTCAGTATCTGGAGTGATAGCGTGGAAAAAACCAGCGACTCTGCAACAAATAGCCTCACAGACACATGACAGATGACATGCTGCCTAAATGGGGATAATGCTAAATTTATCAACAGGAAGGAATGATTCTTTTATCTGCTCAGGACGGGTAAGTTCAGATGGATGGATGGGGTGATGAGTGCGGGAGAGTATGAATCTGTCCTCAACCCCTAGCAGGCCATGACACATTAAAGTGCAGTCACAGATATACAAACTACATGATTTATGTCAGTCTCTGTGCCTGCTGGTGAGCTATAGAAAAAAGGGGCTGGGCTACAGAAGTAAACTTATTTATAAAAACAGAATTTATTATGGAAATAAAACACTTAAAGGGATAGTTTACCCAAAAATGTATTTTTTTTTATCATTTACTCACCTTTAATTTGTTCCAACCCTGTATGAGTTTCTTTCTTCTGTTGAACACAGAAGAAGATATTTTCAAGAATGTGGGTAACCAAACAGCTGACGGTAGACATTGACTTCTATAGAATGACAAGAAAAAAAAAAAATACTATGGAAGTCAATGGCTACCATCAGCTATTTGGTTGCCAACATTCTTCAAAAATTTTGTGTACAACAGAAGAATGAAACTCATACAGTTTTGGAATTTTTTGGGTGAACTATTACTTTAAGGGTGAATTGAATGTCATGTTTTTGGGACACTCAGCTGCATGTTAATTGCAATTAAATAAAAATGTATTACAGCTTATAAGTTATATTTTATACAATTAGACAACTTTAGAGTGTTTTTGACCCACTTCAATAGGACTTAAGTACATCTTTATATGCAATTTCATAACTTGTAATGTTTTTGAAATATGGCTAAAGTATATACCTTTAAGATCTGAAGCACACTACAAGTACACATTCAATAAAATTAAACATACTCCATTTTCACAGACGATTTATACTGAACACTCTTAATATATTTACAGTCACTTGGCTGATGCTAAAAAATAAGCAATTATTATTAATTACAATATTTGCAATCTTGTTAATCTTTTTTTTATTTGTCCATTAAGTCCTAAAGACTGTTATTATACTAGTTTTGTGACTCACAAGACTGAAATGCTTTCATGAGAGTGCCCCTCATTAAGGAGAGACATTTCACAACATCAGAAGTTCAATTCATTTCCATGAATCAGTAAATAGATTTAATTGAATTGATTCAGTTGATTGAATTCAATTGATTGAGTTGCTTCATCACATAATAAATGTTAACGGAAGTGCCAATGTGACTTTTTATGTTTTAAAATATGTTAGTAACCATATATGCAGGCAAAAATATGTCTATTTGACCGAAAGGATGGTTGAAGCAGAAACATATAAAAAATATTATTTTTAGCTTTATCATCCAGCTCTAACAGAAAATATATAGAAAATGTAATGTTTAACTATTACCATATGGAAAATACATTTTACATTTAAAGGGTTAGTTCACCCAAAAATGATATTTAGGCTGTGTTTTACTCTCCCCCGAGGCATCCTAGGTGTATAGGACTTTCTTCTTAGCACTGCAACACCCGCTGACTGCAACGATAGAGCTTGGAATAGCTAGGACAATTTTTAATACAACTCCGACTGGATTCGTCTGAAAGAAGAAAGTCATATACACCTAGGATGCCTCGGGGGTGAGTAAAACACAGCCTAATTTTCATTTTTGGGTGAACTAACCCTTTAAGGGACCAACAGGATTTAATACTAGAGTGCTACTTACAATACATCTGATGTTTAGCAGACTAACTTATGGGAATTATGTACTGGATTGGATGAATATGGATGAAATAGATACTATTAAATACGTAAACTCAGCACCCACAAAGGGTCATTAAAATAAATGTAAATCTTGAAAACCCTTCCAACAATAACAGTGAATGATTGTAAGATTTATGAGATTTTACAATGCACTGTGTAACTCACTGGTCAAGGTCAATGTGATACGTTGGCTGTTACATGCAAGACTTGTAAGACTGGAGTGGATGCTGCAGGTATATAAAATGCTAAATAGTAATTTATCATAGAGAAGCTGAAAATCTGTGTAGCATCACAGCATTTGACATAGTATCTGGGCAGCATGTGTTCATAATTTATGTATTTGATTTGTTATAAAACAAACGCTACAGTGACAGAGTACTGATGTCGGCCAACTCTCCAACTGCAAAAAACACACAAGCACTGGCTTTCATCAGTCGCAAACACACTCATCCCACATGGCTCTAGAACTTACTCTTCATTCTCATACAAGTACTTCACGATCACCCACGGCAACACGAATATCAGAGGGGCACCTGAGGGAGAAAGAGAGAGTCCTTGTGATACGAGGCATAAACCATCTGCCGCGCTCTGTTTGGACACGCTATGTATGAGGAAGCTCTTAAACCCTGCTAATGAGTTCACGGCGTAAAAGCTCTGAACCTCTCACCCCAGCCAATACACTGGTAGATGCCAAAGTAATTCCTCTCTGTCAAGACTGTCATGACCAGAAGGCTGTGCAGGTAGATGCCCTCCACCAGCAGCCAGTAGTTGTTAGCTAGTATGCTGTACTGCATCATCACCATTGCAACTCTGCAGCCGACCGCCGTCTGAAACGCAGAGTTTTTGGGTCACTGAAAGCTTTCGGCTAAATTTTAACCTGCCGTCTCCATTCAGATTTGCACAGTAAATAGGTATTTAACCCACATCTATATTAACATGCATTTCAAAGAATATTCTTGGTCATTTACAATACACTGTAAGGTTTATGGACAGCATATTAGCATAGAAAGATCTTAAAAGCAGAAAGTAAAAGTTTTTTTTTTTAATTAAATGGCTTAAATGACTCATGAAAACTCCAGTAAAATGTTTGTAATGTTTGCAAACGCAAACCTTCTTTTGGCTTTAAAAAAACTACTGCTAGGATTTACTAAAGACAGTAAAACATTAGAAATTAAAAAGCGTGGACAGTTATTTTTGCAGCTGAACTTATTGTATATGCATTTGTAAAAGATACAACATTTATGGGAGGAGAGAATTTAAATCAATCATGCAATGTCATATACTGAGGTTTGTGGTAGTCAATTTACTGGTTTTGCATAATTTAACACCCAGAAATGCATGTCTTAACCCATGTTGTGCTTGACATGTCTGTGTCAGATGCTAATTTGATCTGGATGTGTCTATGGTCATTAATCTAAGCATTGTCAGTAGATCATCCGAAAACTATTATGGGATTGTGCTCTCACGCTAATTTGCCCTATTTAATGAATCTGGTCATAAATGTACAGAATATGCTAATTATTATGAATTAGTTACCAAAATAGTTCTCATAAACTAACAATTTTTATATATACTAATAAATTTTTTTACATGAATAAAAGTTGTCAAAAGTTGTTAATATATTAGCAATAAATATTCGGACACTGATTCTTACAAATTACATTAAATCCAACCTTTAAAAGTAGAATGATGCTTTTTTTCTTATTGAAAACACATCCAACAGGAACAGAAAAATCCCCTAATTGAAGAATTCACACAACGTGCTGTCCATAGACATTCAATTGTAAATAACCCAGAATATTCTTTTGAAAATAATTATATAGGTATAGGATTATTAAAAATGTGTATGAATCTAGATACACAACACATTTCAAAAGTTTGGGGTTTGCAAGATTCTTTAAAAAAGAAATGTATACTTTCCTTCAGCGATAATGCATTCAACTGATGAAAAGACAATAAAAAAAGAGACATTTTCTATCTCCAATAAATGCTGTTTTTCTGAACTTTCTATTCATCAACGAATCCTGAAACAATTTTTACAGTTTCCACAAAAATATTAAGCAGCAACTGTTTTAACATTGATAAGAAATGTGTCTTGAGCAGCAAATCAGCATATCAGAATGATTTAGGATCATGTGTCACTGAAGACTGGAGTAATGATGCTGAAAATTCAGCTTTGCATTACAGAAATAAATTAAATAGAATACATTTTAACATATTCAAATGGAAAACAGTTATTTTAAATTGTAAGAACACTTCACAATATTACATTTTTTAATATTTAAAATAAATGCAGTCTTGGTGAACATTTAACATCTTACTGCCCCCAAACTTTTGAATGTTAGTACAGTATATTATCATCTTTTAATAACAACAGTAACAAAGAAAGACAGCAGGTTATTACACCTCGTTTTTAACCAGCCACTCCACCTCCAGTTCAGTGGTGATGTCTTGACCAACATGGAAGTCATCAGGCCTTTCCAACATGGCATCTTTGATGAGAATAGAAGAGGCTCGCAGGATGAAGGAGGCAAACAAGTTCATGTGGATGTTGTTTCTCATGCAGTGCAGCTTCCTGTGGGGATCAGAGTGCAATGAATAAAAATCAAAAAGCATTACATTGTTCACACAAAGAAGCCCAACACCTTAACCACTGCCACAACCAAAGATCCAGAAACTGATGCTAAACACGTTTTCAGATTAAAATGTAAGCAGCAGGAATAAATTCCCAGTTGGCTTGAATGTTACCTAAAGGCTACCAGGATGCCCAACGCCAGCACCAGCGCCCCAAGAGACAGGGAATATCCAATGGTGTACATGGTCCGGAACTGACTGAGGACCCGTCCGTAGTGTTGCTGCACATAGACATACAAATCATCTGCTCAGACAATGACACAAATGCACAGGTGAACGCCATACTGAATTTAAGGTGGATGAAACCGAGGCTGTGAGGGATAGACTTACAGTCTTTACATTGGCATGAACTGTATAAAGGTCCGAGGTCACATCTTTATTTAAAACTCACAACTTTGTTTTATGGAGTTTTTGTCCACTGAAAGTCTTCGGAAAGATGTTTTGTCAGCTGAACAATTGGTATGAAGTTAAACAACAGTACAATCCACTGAACACACTGTAGTTCTATTAATATTTCAGTATACTTATTGTACTGTTATATTAGGAGCTTACAGGTTAAATTTTATTTTGATAAATATTTTCAGCAGTATGTTTGATAAATAAAAAAATATATATAATTCATCTTTAAAACGTTTAAGAGCTAACAGATATTTAATATAACAATCACCTATTCATCTAGCCTCAAAAGAGTTGCAGTGTTTCTCACATACCATGTTGATTTGTGCGGGGTCACGTGATACACATTCGCTGGCATTCTTCTGTTTGCTATACTGTCCGTCTGCATCACACTCCAGATACACAAACCCATGTCGGACTGACACACAAACACATACACAGATTGAGTGGTCACACAGGGTGCATAAGAGAGAGTCATATGTGCATTAGAGAATACTGCATATGGTGTTAAATTAGCTAAGCTAAAAGAAGTGCATTATTTAAAGTGCAGCCACATATAGCATTTTTTTCACACAATTATGGACATGCATTTACTCATACTCATAAATATTGTGCAACCTGTCATTACATGCCCAGCTAATATTTCACTCAAAATTGGAAAGAATATGAAACATGCAATGTGAATAATGGAGGCAATATGTATAATTGTGATTAATTAAATGTTGAGCCATAAATAACTGTTAAATAACACAAACAATTGTTAATCTTCTGAATTATAAGGAAGGGGTACTAGACAGTCTTTTGACTGTTGAAACTGCTCATATTTCAAGCTTAATCAAGTGTAAATAAGTTTTAAGTTTCATTTTTGTTTTTGTAACCTGACAAACAAAAAGTAAACTTTTAATGGAAAATGGCCCAGACTGGCTTGTAAATGTAAATAAATCTTAAAGGAATAGTTCAACCAAAAATGAAAATTTGCTAAGAATTCACTCTCCCTCAGCCCATTCAAGATGTAAACGAGTTTGTTTCTTCATCAGAACAGATTTGGAGAAACTGGGCACTACATAACTTGCTCGCCAATGGATCCTCTGCAGTGAATGGGTGCCATCAGAATGAGGGTCCAAACAGCTGTTAAAAACATCACAATAATCCACAAGTGATCCACACCACTCCAGTCCATCAATGAATGGCTTGTGAAGTGAAAAGCTACATGTTTGTGAGAAACAAATCCATCATTAAGACATTTTAACCTCTATCCATAATATTACTTTCTCCAATGAAAAAGTGATCTCATCTGAATCAGGAGAGACATATGCACAGATGGACTTTTTTTTTCTTACAAACACAGCTTTTCACTTCAGAAGATGTTAATTAATGGACTGTAGTGGTGTGGATTACTTGTGGATTATAGTGATGTTTTTCTCAGCTGTTTGGACTCTCATTCTGACGGCACCCATTCACTGCAGAGGATCCATTGGTGAGCAAGTGATATGATCCTAAATCTCATCTACATTTTTTGCATTTTCAGCAAATTTTCCTTTTTTTGGGGTGAACCATTCCTTTAAACCGTGATTACAGTAAATGTCACAATGAAAATAAATCTTAATAGTCCAAAAATAATATTTCCAGTAGTCTTACCTTCCTTGTGCCAGGGCAAGTACCAGGGGCAGGCTACACTCACTGTAGTATTGGGCAGTGCATCCGGCCAGCAGGCATACTTATCAAATGTTCTGTTGCACACAAGACCTAGAAAACAACCATTAATGTTAAAGTCTCCTAGGCTTTGCTGTGCTGGACAGGATCAGTATGTGACATGACCCCTAATCAGAGGTCTCAGCAGTGTTTTCCAACATACATCCCTTAACAGCACTGTGCACTTTTATCATGGCTGTCAACAGGGTCTATGAAAGACCCCATCTGAACTTACACAAGACTGTGACTGTGAACGTCACTGTGAATCCAGCCATTACTTGTGGAAGGATGCTGAACAACTCACCTGTCATCGGTGGTTCTCTGCTAATATTTCGAAAACATTCATCTCGATACATCATCCATCTTGCCATCAATGTTTTGAGAGATGCAGCAGATGACACCTAGAGTCAATTAGTGAGACCACATGAAAAAATACATTGAATTAAATATTATAATTAAAAATTTTTTTTCTTTAAAACACAAAATAAGTTAGCTAGAAGAATGTCAAGGCTGGTCTTTCCCATACCATGGAAGTAAATGGTGACAAAAAGACATATACGTAAGTATCATAACAGCAAACCACCATGCAAGCAGCATTCAAATATGAAGTAAAGAGCTCTGGGTGACATTAGTTAGATTGTATGAGAACAGTTTAGGGTCTGGACTCTAGTGAACACTCCCATCACAATCAACAAAGCTTGTGTGTTGCGCTACTTATTTTGGGTGTGGACAGAGTATTGAAATCTAACCATAACATTCAGCGACTGCAGAAGTTCTGCAAGCTGGGCTTCAGTAATGATCCTCTGTGATGTTTTTCTTTCTTTTTATTTCCTCACATGAATATGCTGAATTAATGCCTAATCTGGTCTTCAGTGAGTTGCATAATGCTCCGACTCTTAGCCAACTCGAAAAAAGAGCTGAGCGGTGCGTGTGTGGCATTTTTATTTGTTCTCAGCTTTATTTGTATATTTATCTGGCTAGATAACTCAAACTTATTTATTTAAAATGAAATGCATGCAGTGCACAAATAAAAAAAGTAGAAAAAACATTCAAGGTTAAACCAAAAGCACCGTTGTGAAAAAGAAGTGCACTTGCAGATTATATATATATATATATATATATACTGTATATATATATATATATATATATACATATATATATACATATATATATATATACACACACACACACACACTTTCACAATTGATTATTAACACACTTTTAAAAAGTCCACTTTGTAATAACATCAAATTAAATGTTTTACTTTAAAGTACATTTTAAATCAGTATGTTTTTATAATCTTTACACTTATGTACATTTATTTCGATGTGTTGATGTTATTGATGTTAATTTGACTAACAAGCATTTTTTAATGTACTTGATAATCATTTTAACAGTGTATTTGATATCACATTTAAATATTAATATACTTTAAATGTACAAAATTGCAACTTCACAACTGAGTAAAGTTACATACTGTATATATTTAAAAAGATGATATACAAGTTTCAGTAGAAATTACATTAAAGTATATTTAAGTTTATTTATGGTAGTCAGCACATTCGTCAATACACTTTAACCATATTTCAAAGACAATAGAAGTAATTATGAAATGACATTTTAAGATGTACTTTAGTCTTAAGTGAGTCAATAAAGCACTCTAAACTTACATTTAAAATAAATTTAAACTATAATACATTTTCATTTAATTACATATACAGTAGCAATACATTTAGTTCCAACTTACATATGTATCCCTTTAAAGTATATTATTTCCATAATAAATAATCTTCTTAAAAGTATGCTGCAGTATAAAGTATATAAAGCAGGGCCTAGTCAGGCCCCTGTTCGGGAGACAGTAGGTTGACCAGATGTCCAGATAAAATCAGGACAGTCCTGATTATACGAGCCATTGCCCATGTCTTGGAGTTACAGAGCACCATTTGTCCCGATAATTAATTTTGGCTTTGGTTGGATTGCTATAAATTAATGTTTTGAACTAATAGAAACATCACACAAGTATGATATAAAGAATCACAACTGCTGCTTCCTCTTCAGAAAATTGAGAGGTACGTAACAAACATGAGCTCGTGTGTAACTGCACAGATGACGGAACAATTTTTCATGGTCATCTGGTCACCTTAAGAGAGAGTGAGAGAAAAAGAGAGGAAGGGGAATAAGCTCGGACCTGGATGCAGGAGGAGAAACTGAGCAGGGTCAGAAGGAGGAATACTTGTGACATCCCTTAGTCCTGCTGCTGCTGGCACTGGGAGGGGAGCCGGAGGTCCAAACAGATATGCTCACCTCATAGGAAGGCTTCAGCTATCACCACACAGCCTAAAGCACAGATGGAAACAGACAGAGAGTCAAAGAGATCAACACATTATCAAACAGCAAATGCAAAGAGTACCCTCAAATAAAGCTGAACGTTATGATGATGATTGATATATATATTAGGGCTGTCATTTTTAACACGTTAACGCATGCGATTAATTTTACAATCCTTAACGCATTAAAATAATTTAACGCAATTAACGCAAAATTACTGAAGCACAATTTCTACTCTAACCCTTTAACCCAATTTTGCTTATCTAACCCTTTAACCCAATTTTGCTTTAATATCTTTCATATGTGCTTATATGGGCTCCTTATATTATTTGGTTCTTTGGTGTCCATTTGGAGTTTCTAAGTGTCCTTTTTTGGAAAGACATCTAAATTTATCTTGAAAAAAGCTAGCAGAAAATACAGATTTTTGAGAATCACCCTTCAGTCTTTTGGTTTACTTTGCTGGATATAGCAAATGATGACAAAATAAACATTTGAAACAGGATAAATGGTCTATGCTTAATTTCATGAAGTGTGCGATTAATCGAGATTAATCACAGAAAAAGGGTGTGATTAATTAGATTAAATTTTTTTTATCTATTGACAGCCCTAATAGCCATTACTCCAGGCTTCAGTGTCACATGATCCTTCAGAAATCATTCTAACATGCTGATTTGGTGCTTAAG
>NW_015554139.1:2724011-2755271 GCF_001515605.1 Sinocyclocheilus anshuiensis
TATATATAGTAAAATATTATTACAATTTAAAATATCCGTTTTCTATTTATATATATATATACAGTATATTAAATTGTAATTTATTCCTGTGATGCAAAGCTGAATTTTTAAACATCAGTACTCCATCTTCAGTGTCACATGATCTTTCAGAAATCATATTAATATGCTGCTCATGAAACATTACTAATACTACTACTACTAATAATAATGAACAGTTGTTCTGCTTCATTTTTTTCCCAGAATTGTTTGATGGAAGAAAGTTTTTCACATTTTTAAACACCATTTTTGAATGTCACTGTTAACTAAATGGGCTCTATCTGAATTAAAATGTTCCTATTAATATCTTTCAAAAAGACAGCAGACAGCTTCATTGATTATAATAAATGTGACTTAATTTTGACACATTGTTACTTGGAGCTTTAATATAGAAATCAAGTGCTTCTGTTTTAAGTCTTTTGTTTATAACTCAAGTCTCATGTCACAGAAGCAATTGTTTCCACTCATGTCAGACATATAATTTGTTTTGGAAAATCATTGCAATTTTTTTAATTATTTATTTGATTTGATTTGATTTTTTCCTTGAAATATCAGTTTCAAAATCATTCTGATGTTACACTGACTTCTAATAAGGCGAATGGCTTCAGTTTCTTGCCCTCTCTTCCCTCAAACGTCTTTTTTGAAAGCAAGTTTGGGGAGCATGTATGAAAATGGCAGACTGTTTAATGGCAGCAACAGATATACACTGTAATTTGATATATTTACAACAGTCAGTTCCACTCACTTAACTGTAGGGGACACTAAAGTCGCAAAAAATTCACATACTGCTAAACAACATACAGTTGCTTTGAATTACAAATTAAAGTAATAAATATGAATGAAAAATCAAAGAAGAACTATTTAAAAAGTCATTACTGCATGGTTATGTAATACATAAAATATTTTCTGGCTAAATTTCAAGCGATGAATATATACAGTTTGCATTGTAACATGTTATTTAGGTCATATTCCCCACCCTGACTCCTAAAACAAGACCAGGAATTGAAACACCACTGATGGAGTTTTTTTCTGCTGATTAAAGCTGCAAACATCATGTTGAGTAATAATGCAAGCAGTGTGAGCCTCATTGGCTCCCTAAGCTCATTTCACTGTTTGCTGAATGTGGGCAATCAGGATAGCATACAAGAACAAATAATGTTTGCAGTGCAATTAAGACCTGGACTACTGATCTACAGTATAAAAACAACATGCTCATTATCCCACTTTTCTGCAGAAGCCTCTGGGCAAAGGAAGGTCACAGACTGTTGACCACGTCGCTGTCTTTGCTCTGAGCTCTTGCTTGCGTGATGAAGCAGATAGTTGTGGACAGCAGGATACACTAACCCTTACACCACATCCAGCTCTATTACTCACATGGTTTAGAGAGAGATGTTAGAACAGAACATGATGGTAACATATATGATCACGGTACAGATACAGACTAAATCCTGTTCTAAATCCTAAAAAGAGGCCTAAATAGGTTGCATATAAAAAGGATAGCTCATTCAAAAATGAACTTTTTGTCATCATTTACTCACCTCTCATGTTGTTCCAAACCTGTAGGACTTTCTTGCTTCTGCAGAACATAAAAGAAGATATACTTAAAAATGCTGGTAACCAGTTTTGATGACCATTGACTTCCACTGTATGGATATAAAAACAGTTCTCAAAATGTATTTTATGTTCCACAGAAAAAGAAAGTCATACAGGTTTGGAATGACATTAGGGTGAGTAAATGATGACAATTTCCCTTTTTGGGGGTGAATTAACCCTTTAAGTGAAAGTGAAAAGTGACGTGATGTGTAGCCAAGTATGGTGTCCCATACTCAGAATTTGTGCTCTGCATTTAACCCATCAAAGTGCACACACACACACACACACCGGAGCAGGGTGTGCCATTTTTGCTGCGAGCAGTTGAGGGTTCAGTGCCTTGCTCAAGGGTCTCACCTCAGTCGTGGTATTGAGGGTGGAAGAGAGTGTTGGTCATTCACTCCCCCCAACGAGAATCCCTGCTGATACCGAGACGTGAACCTACAACCTTTGGGTTACAAGACCAACTCTATAACCATTAGGCCACGACTGCCCCATTTAATGCATCATAGCCAAGATAACTTGTAGGATGCAATCCCAGAATGCATTGCAACAAACTCGGTTTAAAAATGGGATGAATTCGGAATAATATACTACCATACTACTCTAACTGACAGCTTAATCTTCAACATATTTGCCATTAAACATTCATTCTGGATTGATCTGTTTTCAGAATTTACAGAGAAAAAAATGCTGTTTTATAAGAAAAACAGCAAGGTAACTCACAAGGTATCCGTGTGTTGGCATCCCAAAATGTAGTAACAGTTACTCACCTGGTTATCGATCCACATTCCACCCCTACTTCAGCCGTAGTCGGAGAACAGAATGAAATCTGAAACGTTTCTGCAAAAAACACCTTTACCATGGAAACATTTTTGGCTAAAACGTTTCAAATTCCATTCTGTTCCAGTCTCTGGGCAGGCTGGGACAGGCGCTTAAATAAACTTTCAAATTCATTCAGCTTATTTTGGATGAATACAAAAGACTAACAAATAGCAACACCAGCCGGTTGCTCTAGAAATAAAATTTAAAAAAATTACATCAATTTGACAATGTTTAAAAAAAGTCTTTCATCAAAATGTAACCATTAACATTCGGAATCATCTCAATGTTACTCTGCTACTGCCTGACGCCCTCTAGAAATACACAATTTAAACCACCTTTGCTCACAGAATGTTTTGCAACAATTTATTTAGATTTTTTTCATCATCACTAAACATTATGGAAGTAAAATGCGGTTTCATTCTGACTTGAAGCCAGATGAGTACAGGATGGTGATCTGATGACTGACACTGTTGCAGAGGTTTATAAACTTTACAAAAGACTTCATAAAAGCTTTCAGAGTTTTGTGCATTCGTGATTGTTAATCAATTGTTAAAAATTGTAAATAAAACAATGGTTATTGGAGTATGTTTTACAAAGAAATAACAAAATTCACTGGAAAAATGGCTTTGAAACATTGAATTAAACATGAAATTTGAAAGTAGAAAGACTGCTGATATATCTATCTATCTATCTATCTATCTATCTATCTATCTATCTATCTATCTGTCTATCTTGACTTTTTACCAAATAATTTATTTTTTTCTGTAATTTTTTATCAGGTCACATTAGGTTTTCTGAATGAATTTTGAAGATCCACTGGCCTGTCACAATGCTTACATTCCAATGATCTTACATTTATCAATCATTTACATGCATAGGCGGAAATCCAGGGGGGGACAGGACCCCCTACCTGAGGGTTGTTCCCCCTAAAAATATATGATTAAAAACCACGCTGTGCATTGTAAATAACAATGTTTTATACTTTAAATAATTGTGTAAGTAGTAAAACAACACAAACGGGGTAAAAATGCGTTTTAAGTTTAGAAACATTTTGAGTCTCCCCTCCCTTGCCTCACTCACAGTGCTTTGGTCCAAATGCCTGCTTTCCTCGTTTACATCACCTACACACACACGCGTCCGGTGAGAGAGAACAAAGCCAATAGTTGTGGAACTCCGGTAAGTAAGGCTGTCAAGGCTATTTTATTAAATTAAACATCGGATGAAGTGATTATTTTCTCTTTAATACAGATGATGCCAATGTATTTTTCGATGAGTCCGCTATGTTAGCAACAATAAAGTTACCTGCTTGACTGAAAGGGTTGCCAGGTTTTCACAACAAAACCCGCCCAATTGCTACTCAAAACTAGCCCAAACTAACCGCGTTTCGAGGCGGTCCCCCGGTAAAAATCGCGTTCCGGGGGCTAAAATACACATTATTGGGGTCGCTTCAACCCGCGGCAACAGTGATAAAGTAGCCCAATTCGGAAAATCATTGCAATTTTTTTAATTATTTATTTGATTTGATTTGATTTTTTCCTTGAAATATCAGTTTCAAAATCATTCTGATGTTACACTGACTTCTAATAAGGCGAATGGCTTCAGTTTCTTGCCCTCTCTTCCCTCAAACGTCTTTTTTGAAAGCAAGTTTGGGGAGCATGTATGAAAATGGCAGACTGTTTAATGGCAGCAACAGATAAACACTGTAATTTGATATATTTACAACAGTCAGTTCCACTCACTTAACTGTAGGGGACACTAAAGTCGCAAAAAATTCACATACTGCTAAACAACATACAGTTGCTTTGAATTACAAATTAAAGTAATAAATATGAATGAAAAATCAAAGAAGAACTATTTAAAAAGTCATTACTGCATGGTTATGTAATACATAAAATATTTTCTGGCTAAATTTCAAGCGATGAATATATACAGTTTGCATTGTAACATGTTATTTAGGTCATATTCCCCACCCTGACTCCTAAAACAAGACCAGGAATTGAAACACCACTGATGGAGTTTTTTTCTGCTGATTAAAGCTGCAAACATCATGTTGAGTAATAATGCAAGCAGTGTGAGCCTCATTGGCTCCCTAAGCTCATTTCACTGTTTGCTGAATGTGGGCAATCAGGATAGCATACAAGAACAAATAATGTTTGCAGTGCAATTAAGACCTGGACTACTGATCTACAGTATAAAAACAACATGCTCATTATCCCACTTTTCTGCAGAAGCCTCTGGGCAAAGGAAGGTCACAGACTGTTGACCACGTCGCTGTCTTTGCTCTGAGCTCTTGCTTGCGTGATGAAGCAGATAGTTGTGGACAGCAGGATACACTAACCCTTACACCACATCCAGCTCTATTACTCACATGGTTTAGAGAGAGATGTTAGAACAGAACATGATGGTAACATATATGATCACGGTACAGATACAGACTAAATCCTGTTCTAAATCCTAAAAAGAGGCCTAAATAGGTTGCATATAAAAAGGATAGCTCATTCAAAAATGAACTTTTTGTCATCATTTACTCACCTCTCATGTTGTTCCAAACCTGTAGGACTTTCTTGCTTCTGCAGAACATAAAAGAAGATATACTTAAAAATGCTGGTAACCAGTTTTGATGACCATTGACTTCCACTGTATGGATATAAAAACAGTTCTCAAAATGTATTTTATGTTCCACAGAAAAAGAAAGTCATACAGGTTTGGAATGACATTAGGGTGAGTAAATGATGACAATTTCCCTTTTTGGGGGTGAATTAACCCTTTAAGTGAAAGTGAAAAGTGACGTGATGTGTAGCCAAGTATGGTGTCCCATACTCAGAATTTGTGCTCTGCATTTAACCCATCAAAGTGCACACACACACACACACACCGGAGCAGGGTGTGCCATTTTTGCTGCGAGCAGTTGAGGGTTCAGTGCCTTGCTCAAGGGTCTCACCTCAGTCGTGGTATTGAGGGTGGAAGAGAGTGTTGGTCATTCACTCCCCCCAACGAGAATCCCTGCTGATACCGAGACGTGAACCTACAACCTTTGGGTTACAAGACCAACTCTATAACCATTAGGCCACGACTGCCCCATTTAATGCATCATAGCCAAGATAACTTGTAGGATGCAATCCCAGAATGCATTGCAACAAACTCGGTTTAAAAATGGGATGAATTCGGAATAATATACTACCATACTACTCTAACTGACAGCTTAATCTTCAACATATTTGCCATTAAACATTCATTCTGGATTGATCTGTTTTCAGAATTTACAGAGAAAAAAATGCTGTTTTATAAGAAAAACAGCAAGGTAACTCACAAGGTATCCGTGTGTTGGCATCCCAAAATGTAGTAACAGTTACTCACCTGGTTATCGATCCACATTCCACCCCTACTTCAGCCGTAGTCGGAGAACAGAACGAAATCTGAAACGTTTCTGCAAAAAACACCTTTACCATGGAAACATTTTTGGCTAAAACGTTTCAAATTCCATTCTGTTCCAGTCTCTGGGCAGGCTGGGACAGGCGCTTAAATAAACTTTCAAATTCATTCAGCTTATTTTGGATGAATACAAAAGACTAACAAATAGCAACACCAGCCGGTTGCTCTAGAAATAAAATTTAAAAAAATTACATCAATTTGACAATGTTTAAAAAAAGTCTTTCATCAAAATGTAACCATTAACATTCGGAATCATCTCAATGTTACTCTGCTACTGCCTGACGCCCTCTAGAAATACACAATTTAAACCACCTTTGCTCACAGAATGTTTTGCAACAATTTATTTAGATTTTTTTCATCATCACTAAACATTATGGAAGTAAAATGCGGTTTCATTCTGACTTGAAGCCAGATGAGTACAGGATGGTGATCTGATGACTGACACTGTTGCAGAGGTTTATAAACTTTACAAAAGACTTCATAAAAGCTTTCAGAGTTTTGTGCATTCGTGATTGTTAATCAATTGTTAAAAATTGTAAATAAAACAATGGTTATTGGAGTATGTTTTACAAAGAAATAACAAAATTCACTGGAAAAATGGCTTTGAAACATTGAATTAAACATGAAATTTGAAAGTAGAAAGACTGCTGATATATCTATCTATCTATCTATCTATCTATCTATCTATCTATCTATCTATCTGTCTATCTTGACTTTTTACCAAATAATTTATTTTTTTCTGTAATTTTTTATCAGGTCACATTAGGTTTTCTGAATGAATTTTGAAGATCCACTGGCCTGTCACAATGCTTACATTCCAATGATCTTACATTTATCAATCATTTACATGCATAGGCGGAAATCCAGGGGGGGACAGGACCCCCTACCTGAGGGTTGTTCCCCCTAAAAATATATGATTAAAAACCACGCTGTGCATTGTAAATAACAATGTTTTATACTTTAAATAATTGTGTAAGTAGTAAAACAACACAAACGGGGTAAAAATGCGTTTTAAGTTTAGAAACATTTTGAGTCTCCCCTCCCTTGCCTCACTCACAGTGCTTTGGTCCAAATGCCTGCTTTCCTCGTTTACATCACCTACACACACACGCGTCCGGTGAGAGAGAACAAAGCCAATAGTTGTGGAACTCCGGTAAGTAAGGCTGTCAAGGCTATTTTATTAAATTAAACATCGGATGAAGTGATTATTTTCTCTTTAATACAGATGATGCCAATGTATTTTTCGATGAGTCCGCTATGTTAGCAATAGTAACATTACCTGCTTGAGGGAAAGGGCTGCCTGCTTTTCATAACAAAACCCGCCCAATTGCTACTCAAAACTAGCCCAAACTATCTGCGTTTCGATGGGGTCCCCCGGTAAAATTTGTGTTCCAGGGGCTAAAATACATGTTATTGGGGTCGCTTCAACCCGCGGACATGAAAAACAACCCGCTGCAGCAGTGATAAAGTAGCCCAATTCCATGGGAAAACCGCAGACTTGGCAACACTGTGACGGATAGTACTGTCTACAATGGACACGAGAGCTGTCACAGCGCGACCACAACAGCTTGAAGTTGTCTAATTTGGCACGGTCTCCCTGCTGCACTAATAGTAGTAAGGCTTTCTTCTGTGTATACATATCCTTACAATTAAAATTTTAACTGTATTATTTGTGTCCCCTTCAAAAATTGCTCTTGAGAAATTTTATGTTTATTGTCCCAGACATGGGTGTCATGTAGGCTAATAAAATATGTTTAATGGGACTGAATTTGTATTTAACGTGATTACAATTTAATAAAAAAATAGGTTCCCAAGATGGCGGCGTGTGCACACGCTGCGGCTTCTCTTTCTCCCGACACAACGGTGTTTTCGTGTTTTTTATCTTGTGAGTCGCAGTGTTTTTGTACATATTCGTCGCGTCTATCTGTCTCTAAGCGCGCATACAGTCGTGAGTTTCTGCTCGATGTCGGTAGAACCACATTTTTAGAGCTAAACTCTGCGCACGCCGAAGAGCTGCGGGACCTCGGTCTGCTCCGGAGGCCTACACCATCACCGACCCCCACTGCTGCACCTCGCCCACAGCGGAGGCGCCACAAGCGGCGCGAGAGGAAGCAGAAGAGGGGTAAGCGGCTCCGGGGGGTGAACAAAGGCCTCCTGTAGCGAATCGATGCGTAAGAATTTTTTTTTGTAAAAAAAATATCCATTTTCAAAACGTAATAATCACTTTAATTTAGCTTGCGCCAACAGTTGTACATGGAAGCAGCTCCGGAAGGATGGCGTAAGATGTCGGCGTTGCGCATGCGCCGGTGAGTCTCGTGAAAACCAACGTTTGTTAACAGGAGCAAATGAAGCAAAGTTTCCTTACTTTAGCAAAGGAAAACCAGTCTTCTCTTGGCTTATATTGAAATCCTCCGACATTCTTCTTTACAAATCCTCGATTTGTACTTCTAATTCGTGACCATTGTTTTGTTTTGATCTCTCCGCTGCGCTTCCGCACAACGCCGACCTCATACGTCATCCACCCGGAACTGCTTCCGTGTACAACTGTTGGCTCAAGCTAGATTAAAGTGATTATTACGTTTTGAATATGGATATTTTTCTTACAAAAAAGCATCGATTCGCTACAGGAGGCCTTTGTTCAGCCCCCGGAGCCTTGTGAGACACTTTTTATTATGAATGGATGCGCTTTATTTCACTTCTTTTGGACTGATGCACTGCAACACCCGCTGACTGCCATTAAACAGCTTGGAAGATCAAAGACAATTTTTAATATAACTCTGACTGGATTCGTCTGAAAGAAGAAAGTCATATACACCTAGGATGCCTTGAGGGCGAGTACATCATGGGCTAATTTTCATTTTTGGGTGAACTAACCCTTTAATATGATATTTACCTCCAGTTATCCAAAGAGCACTGGCGGCTGTGTGACGAGACCAGTGCAACATTCTTGGCTTCTGTTGTTTTGTATAGTTAATCATAGTTTTACAATATTAGTCTGTCACTGTATTTTTGATCCAATAAATGCAGCTTTGGTGAGTATAAAAGACTTCTTCTTCTTCAAAAACATTTTAAAAACTCTCACCAAACCCAAAATATGTATGTATGTGTATAAATTCTGTGCAGAGCAGTGAAGGAAAAGCAAAAGTGCACAGTGAATGCTGGTTCCTTCTCTTTCAAGCAGCAGCTCATTAAATTTAAATTGCTGTATAGTATGCAGGTGTCCTCTGGTGTGCTGCCTTTAGTAATACCATACTGATTGATTGCCTCCATCTGTGTGGATGTGGGCCGCGGTACGGCAGCTCTCATGGATTTATCATGAAGCACAATGCAGCCAGAATGGGATGAGGGTCACTTGGGAAGCTACACAAAGTGGATTTTAACCTCTTTCATGGAGGGGGGTGATGATAACAATGGGACGGTGAACCGATTTGGCCTTCAAGTCGTCATTTCTGTGGTATTGGCACTGAACCCACAAGAGAGACAGAAAGAGAATTACAGGCAAAATAAGTAATAAAAAGCATTCAGAGTGCAAGGATTGCATTTCATACACGAGGAAGCATCTGGAGGACATTGTACTATCAAATTGATAGATTCATTGATTTACTTTTTTGGTCCACTACCAAGTGGTCATTTTAGGTAGTGCCATTTTAGTTGTATTTATATACTATTATAACATTTATCAATATGTTGAATCAGTCTTTTTATATTTCCTGTTCTCTTTTCAGGAATTTTATGTACTTTTGTCATTTTTCTTAGCTTGTTTTAATATTTATGTATAGTTTTTATGTATACTTAAGTTTCCGTTGTTCATTCTAATATTTATATTTTATTTTAGCTTTATTTCAATCAACAAAATTAGTTTTAATAATAACAGCATTAGCAATTTTATATTACACTTTCCAAGAACACTTCTTTTTAAAATGTTTTATGCGTGACTAGTTCTCATGCATCATACGTGTGTATTTTATCTCTGCAACAGTGGTATTGACTTCTGAGAATGGTATGTAAATCATTTTTCACCATAAAATGATAATAATAATTTGGTCTTCATTTATTCAGCGACATGTTGTTCCAAATGTGAATGACCAAATGTGGAGTTTCAAGTGGATTTCAAGTTTCAAAAAGTATGTAAAAGATCCATAAAAGTATTATAAAAGTACTTCTTGGTGTGTTTATGAAAGGAGTAAATATAAACAAATTGTTCTTTTGAATCAGATATTTTTATGAATAGGTTGACTTTATTAAAAAATGGTTTGTTTACTAATCAGACGGATCAGTTTAACTCATTGATTTTGTTCATCTTAGAGCTTACTGAAATATCATTGAATATTGGCATCAGTTTTGATCATAAGGCAATATGCATGATTTTCATTTGGATTTCATGGAAACAAGCAATCGTTATGTTAATTGAATTTCTGATTTTTTTATTTCACAGAAGAAAGCAAGTCATTTGAGTTTGTAATGACATTAGGATGACAACATTTTCATTTCTAGATGGACTATCCCTTTGATTTGAATTTTGTTCAGCAATGTCTGGCTATTGTTTGCTGCAAGTTCAAAACACTTTAGATATGCAAGTTTGCGACAAGGATCAGAGACAGAGGAGGAGTACTAAAATAGAAAGTGTTCACTTGTGGTCAGAACTAATGACAGTAGTTCAAAGTTCTGTGAAGAGGCTGTCGGGTTCTCATCGTCTCATTCTCTCATTATAACGTGTCACGTACCCGTAAACTGGCATCTCACAGTACAAATGTGTCATAGTGATGCATCACGCAGACACATACACTCCAGTTCAACTTCTGAACCACCGATAACCTAAAGAGCTGCAAATAGCAACGTCTGCTATCTGAAAGAATGGTCCATAGGCAGTTATTACAAGTCAATATTAATATGCATTAATACGGCAGGCTCTTCACCTCGATTAAACTTTAAATCTCATTCATACAAAATCCAATAAAATGTTAATTAGAAAAAGAAGGATGCTTTGACAGGACGGACCAGCCTTTGTAATGAGAAAGGATCATTAAATGCAAATAGGTTTGTATTTAACCTCCGCAGAGGCCATGGGGGAAATGACTCTGTATCTCATGATATGACACTTGTTATAGGAAAAAGTTTTGAGGAATATGTAATTTAACAAACCACCCACAGTGTCACAAGTGCTGGTTCATCAGGCTTTAAGTGTGAAAACTGAAGGGGTGAAAATAAATGACATTAAATTATAGGTTATTTTTATAATGGCTTTAATTACTTGTTAAACCAGGGCTAACCTTTCGAATATTTCTCAAGTCATACTAGACCGTGTTTATCCATTGAATATGGAAACTAAAATGCCACACTCTTGTTTATCTTAGGCCTTAAGTTATTTACTCTGCTTAAAAATCATGCAGATTTATATTATATCTCAGAATATGCATATACCATAATGAGCCTGCAACATGCAAACAAACCAAAAAAACAGACCAAAAGAACACGCTTAATCTGTTTGTATACGCGTTCATGTAGCTACATGGCACATTGGCACACTGTGAATAAGCACCATGGCGTACAGCGATACCCCTTAAATCTTAGTCTTTGCATTTTGGTCGTGTTCAGTTTCAGGGCATTGTCTCAAATAACAGTCTCTCCATGGCAACCAATGTCTGGCTCTGTCCTCCCCTGTGTTGTTGCATAGCAAAATCACAATCCTTGTGTGAATGCGTTCTTGACATTTGATCAACATATTGCAGCATGTAATAATAGCTGTTGTCGTGGCTGTAAATCTCTGTGGAAACAAAGATGGATGACAGAAACCATTAATTAGAGATTATGAGAACATCTTATCTAAAGGAATATTATAATAAGGCACTAAAGCATGTCATCACTCAACATGCATCCACTTTTTTTTCTCTTGATTTTATCCAAGACAGTGATTCCCAACAAAGGAAAGCAGTGGGAGAATTTTTTTTACCAACAGAATTTGATGTTTTTAGTGAGTCATTGTACTAAAAGCCATTTGACTAACATTAATTGTAATGCTAAACGATATCCAGTGGGCTTAAACATCATCACGTGATGCTGTTGTTCCAAAACCAGCAGATATTTAGTACAACAGTGTGATTATGATGTTGGTTTGTATAGAAAAGTTCAGTAAACAAGATGTCAGTATTGAGCAACATACATTTTAGACATAATATTTCCAGCTGATTTGTTTATTTTCGCTCCATTAACACATTGTTTCCAAACGAAGCAGAAGCAGAAACAGAACATTCGATCTTCTCCTAAAAACACACACAAGCAGTGTTCCAATTTAACAGGCTCCCTAAGCAGTGTACACTGCTCCCATACTGCCTGGTCACAAGATATAAATTGAAGTTCACTTCACACAACACAAAACATTTGTATGATCTAATTTGTACGATCTGCGTACCTCCCAGTAGCTGTTATGTTTAGGGGTGAGGTTAGGAGTGGAACTTCTTGTTTATTTAAAAAAAAACAAAAAAAACATAAGTGTTCCCATTTTTCCAATTTCCCATCATCCAGAACACCATGCAATGTTATCAAAAACAAAAAAATTAATTTGCAAGGTTTAATATGAAAATAAATAACTGGTTATATTCAGTGTGTTATCCTTTTGTTTCCTTCAAAATGAAATGGAGGTTTTTGAGGAAAACATTCCAGGATTTTTCTCCATATAGTGTCTTTTTTCTCCATTCAATGGTGGCCAACAGGTTGAAGGTCCAAATTGCAGTTTCAATGCAGCTTCAAAGGGCTCTACAGGATCCCAGCCGAGGAACGAGGGTCTTATCTAGTAAAACAATCAGTCATTTTCAAAAAAAAAAAAAAAATATACTTTTTAACCACAAATGCTCATCTTGTACTAGCATGTCAAGATGCATGTCCACGACGTCACGCATTACGTAACCATGTTGTAAAAGTCACGCGTGATGTAGGCAGAACTACCGACCAAGTGCTTACAAAGCAAACATGCAAAGAAAGTCAAATGCCCTTTACAAAAAAGGTAAACAACAATGTCGGACGATTTTGAATTTGGAGGAGAAAATTAGTTTTTTTGCCCTACCCTACCTTTTTGAACCGAAGTACACAGACTAAAAACTAACCATGCGTGCCCTTTCCAGCGTGATTATGTAATGCATGAAGTAGCTCCTTGCAGAGCTAGTGCAAGACAAGCATTTGTGGTTAAAAAGTATATAATTTTTTGTACATTTTTTTTAGAAAATGACCCATCGTTTCACTAGATAAGAATCTTATTCCTCGGCTGGGATTGTGTACAGCCCTTTGAAGCTGCACTGAAACTCCAGTTTGGACCTTCAACCCGTTTGCCACCATTGAAGTCCACTATATGGAGAAAAATCCTAGAATGTTTTCCTCAAAAAAATTTCTTTGCAACTGAAGAAAGAAAGACATCAACATCATCTTGGATGACATGGTGGTGAGTAAATTACCAGGAAACTTTTATTCTGGACGTGAACTAATCCATTAAGTGCTGAAGTAATACGCAATGACTTGTGGGTAAATCTTCCTCTCTACTCCCTGTGAAGTGATTCAAGTATTGATATTCCCTTATTACCTATTCCGTTTGCAGTGCGCTTGAAGTTCAAACTAACCATGTTTGCTTCCTTCGGATTGGAATCTCACTTGAAATAGCACTATACCCTGTGAAGTATGCTTTGCAGGCTATTTACAGTCCAATGAAAAGCATCTACAAGTTGTGGCATTTCATTCATAAATGAGACTGTTTTGAATGAATCAGTTGAGTGAATGATTCAAAGACTCGCTTATAAATTAATTGCATCTGAATATGCATACTTCCCTAGATGAAAAACAGTATGTCTGAATTCACAATATTCATAAAATAGTAGGCAAAAAGTACCTGTATGACTTACTACTTTGTTTCTAAAATGCATATCTGATGGACACTTTACTATCCCATGAGGCAACGAGGGAGGATTTGTGATTGGTAGTGAAGTGACACAACTGGTGGTCACATGACAGTGGTGAATGTACAATGTCTGGATTGCATTCATACTAAACATATTTATACTGTATATAACATGCTTTTTTAATAGTTGCAAAGTTGTTTTGTTCCTGAATAAATCAGCTTTGAACAAATGGTTGAATTAATGATTTACTCATATAGACATTTGTCACCACCTACTGGTGTAAAGGTGTACATTCAGAAAGATTTACTGAAAAAGACCCCTTATGTAATACAAGTTAAAATGAACACATCTTTGTTGTGATGTCAGTAAAGGAGTACTTAAGCCTTACTGATGGGGCTTTGAGGGTGCATAAGTCCAAAAACTAGTCTACAGCATAGCTAAACTTTCAGGGCCTTTCCGGTATTTTGTAGTATTCCAGTATAATAATTTGGAAAAATATCTCTAGTAGTGGAAAATCTTATTCATACACACCTTGTGGCAATTAACTAGATGCGGTCAATATGCTAGGCAAACCAGCCAGGGAAACTTTATTAGGTGTGAGGGATATTAGCCCCAGTTTCTAAGCTATGGAAATGCATTTGGCCTTCAGGGGAACAGAGAAGACGCATTGGGGTGGTCTAAATTCTTTTAACATGGAACTGCAATCACCCTATTTTGTATAGAGCTACAGTTATAGAGCTATGTTGTTTTATGTTAGAATAGTGCCTGAATGCTAATAGTCTACTTTCTCAATGTCAGAGTGAAAATTCTGATTCTCAAGGATGATTTTTTTTTTTTTTGTGGTGGCATGACTAAGAAGCTTTCATATAAGTATTTTTTTTAGAAGTGTTCTGAATGATTCAGAAAGTGTGATCCGTCCTCACTGCTAACAAGTGCTAATTCATGTCTCTGCTGCTAATTCATGTTCTTAACAAGAGCCAAATGTTGTGTAAGGAAACAAAATGGCAATGCTACCATCAGCAGGTGGTTGAAGTCTCCTAACAACCAAATTGTTATGTAAGGCTAGCATTTATTGTGCGGGTGCATGATTATCATCAGAATGAATTATCATTTGTCACACTCGTCTCTGCAAACTTTTGCTAACAGATTGTCTTGTAATGTAGGAATCTTGACTTACTGATTAATTTTATTTGCTTAATCACCCAAAAATGAATATTCTGTCTTCCATATGCAAAGGGTAAGGCTCCAGGTTAAGGCTAAAAACAGCCAAATCTATTAACTACAAGCATCATAAACCTGTCTTTTTAGGCAAGAACCAGACATGGGTGTCATGTAGGCTAATAAAATGTTTAATGGGACTGAATTTGTATTTAACGTGATTACAATTTAATAAAAAAATAGGTTCCCAAGATGGCGGCGTGTGCACACGCTGCGGCTTCTCTTTCTCCCGACACAACGGTGTTTTCGTGTTTTTTATCTTGTGAGTCGCAGTGTTTTTGTACATATTCGTCGCGTCTATCTGTCTCTAAGCGCGCATACAGTCATGAGTTTCTGCTCGATGTCGGTAGAACCAATTTTTAGAGCTAAACTCCACGCAAGCCGAAGAGCTGCGGGACCTCGGTCTGCTCCGGAGGCCTACACCATCACCGACCCCCACTGCTGCACCTCGCCCACAGCAGAGGCGCCACAAGTGGCGCGAGAGAAAGCAGAAGAGGGGTAAGCACGGAGGCTTTAGTACCTCAAGCATGTGACGGAAATGTTACGCCCCTCACCATACTGTGATGCCGTGTACCGTGAGCGGAGGCCGGCGGGCTTGAGAACGGTGCGGCCGGCAGATTCGACAAAGGAGAGGCCGGAGGACTTGCGGCAACCACATGTGACGACCCCCGGGCTGGACTCCGCTTCGGCCACGGTAAAAGCCGATCCGGCGATCGACAGCACGATTTCCTCAGCAACCAGCACGGATCAGCTCCAGGCATGACGAAGCAGATATCGTCCTCTTTTGGAAGGCCAAACAAAGCGCGCATACAGTCGTGAGTTTCTGCTCGATGTCGGCAGAACCACATTTTTAGAGTTAAACTCTGCGCACGCCGAAGAGCTGCGGGATCTCGGTCTGCTCCGGAGGCCCACACCATCACCGACCCCCACTACTGCATCTCGCCCACAGCGGAGGCGCCACAAGCGGCGTGAGAGGAAGCAGAAGAGGGGTAAGCGCGGAGGTATCCGGGCTAGGCTAGCGGCTAACCCATACAAGCCAGCTATCCCCACCATCGTACTGGCTAACGTACGCTCTTTGGACAATAAACTGGACTACATCCGACTACTACGCTCAACTCAGAGGACTGTAAGAGACTGTTGTGTTTTTGTGTTCACGGAAACATGGCTCAGCAACAGCGTTCCGGACTGTGTTATTCAGCTCGATCAGCTAACATGCTATCGAGCAGACAGAGTTCTCGTCGAGGGAGGTAAGACCCGCGGCGGCGGGCTTTGTGTTTACATCAATGATGCGTGGTGCCGCGATGCTGTTGCGGTCTGCAAACACTGCTCACCCTGGGTGGAGTTTATGATTATTAAGTGCCGGCCCTTCTATCTTCCGAGGGAATATACAGCCATACTGCTCGTTGCTGTATACATCCCTCCCAGCTCCAACAACAACAACAGGAGTGAGGCACTAAAACCTATCCTGCGGCATCAGAGAGGCTAAGAGACAGTACTCCAGGAGGTTAGCCCATCGTTTCAGCGACAGCAGAGACACTCGGAGCCTGTGGCAAGGGATACAGACCGTTACGGACTACAAGCCCCCACCACGCACCTGTGACAGCACCATCTCCCTGCCGAACGAGCTGAACGTCTTCTTCGCTCGCTTTGAGGCACAAAACAACATGGAAAGGTAGTTTCTGTAGCATTCTGTGGACGTAAGGATACGTTTTGTGAAGACCAGAGAGGTTAAAATTTCTGTGAGGAATCTCAGTCTGTTCTTTGTCTCAGAGGTGGGGGGAAAAGTAAATCCGAAGAGCTCGTGATCGTGATTACTATCACTGGTTTACATGTGCGCTAGTTGGTTCAGGCTTGTGGCGCAAGGATCTGATTTACGAACATCCTGTGTCTTGGGCCCCTGTGGAATTCGGCTCCTCGTGTTTCAACCATGTTTTGACCAAATCTTAGATTGTCTGATTCGGTCTGATATCCTACACTCAAGTGAAGAAGAAACCGAAACAACATAATGCTTCCACATGTATTCTAACACGATCATCAGACATAAAACAGCATCTCTTTTTGCCCCAACTCGCTGTGGCCAGGGAAAGGCTAAGCCTTCCCCAGCCTTACACACGCTCCGCCTATGACAGTAATCTTGTTTAAGAATCACAAAACTCACTGGTCTGCTGAGAATTTGACTATTTCAATCTTCCAGATGACCTTACATTTGGAAAAAGCCAAATGCCAGCAGTCATTTCACTAGAGGTAATTTTACCAAAATAAAATCGTGTCCACCATGTTCTATATTTAAATATTTTCAGTGAATAAATATGTTTACTTAAATTTTTTATTTTTTCTCATCATACTGGCCGCCTCACACCATGCTCTCCTCCTACTAAAGCCTCCAATAGATCACAGAAAGGCATTATGCGGCACTTCAGTTTAAATCTAATGTTCTTGTCGTCCTGCAGAAATCCATCAGAATGATTAGTTGGGTCTGTGTATGTAGCCCAGTCAAAACTCTTCCAATGAGAGGAGGTCAACTGCTAAACTCAGACACACAGACAGAGAATTACTGTATGGACAGTAGGTCGTCCTGCCAGTATTTTTATTAACCACACTAAAATAAAGTGCATTTTTATAGTCGTCTAATCAAAAATCATTGTTTAAACCTCGTTTGTTAATTTTGTCTGAAAGCAAATAACACTTACTATTTGGGGGAAAAAAATGAAAAGAGACAGTAGTTTAAATAGTATTTTCTATTGTTGATGTGTAGAACATATGCAGGCTTGCTTATTTTTTTAGTACACAACAGACAAGATTATGCATATTTTAACAAAGACATCACAATAAACATTAAGGTCTTTCAAATAGAATATTCTCACCTTTATTTATATTAAATAAACTAAATGAAACACTAATTCAACACTAACAATATATATTAGCATTTTATAAATATGTAAAAATGTTGAATTTGAAAATTCTGCTTTCATATTAAATGATGATAGAATTTTCATTTTTGGGTGAACTATCCCTTAAAAAATAAATGAATAAAAAAGAAATGCATTATAATATTTTTGGATGTGTCTAAAGAAAATATGATAGTCCTTATAATAATAATAAAAATACTTTGTATCAGAATTAATGTTTGTGTTTAGGAAAATAAATATTTGTGATTAATATAAAACAACGTTTAACTTTTGTTTGAACCAAACTATAAATATAATCTGGTGGTCCAAAATATCTTTTTTTTTTTTTTGAAGTGTAGCTTGCTTAAAAGACAATCAGGCAGAACTGCAATATTCTGCCATAGCCAGACATTTGTCTTTGACGTGTGAAGCAACAAACCACAAATCCATTTTGCTACGAGCTGCTTAAGCAAGGTAAAATTCATCCAATGGGTCAGAAAATTAACTCCCCCACTGTTGCCTCAGACAGCGCTAACACTGTGTGACAGTTTCAACACCTGAGACCTCGCCTCAAGCACATGCTGGAATGCTGTTAAGTAGGAAGTTGGGGAATATTGCTCAGGAATAGCACTTGAGTCCTACTAGACTAATCTCGCTTAACAAGGCTGAGTAAAAATTGACAAAGGCATATCTTCAGTCCTACCTAAAGCTGCAACTTTAGCCAGCTCTCATATCAGATCTTTAAACCAATTTATGCCAGCAATGCTAAAAAAAAGTAACTGGCACTTATGCAGTTTTAGCTTATTAAACAAACTCAAAGACCACACATCAAATTTGGCGGGAAAAGGGCAAAATAATGACTAGTGGCTCAGAGGCCGTAAGTAATGAGATACTTTACAAAGACAAATCACGCTGTTAGCTTTATGCTAGCAGCCCACAGGGTTTTATTTACACTTCAGCTGCTCATTCACACAACATCTGTCAGCACGTACATCTTCGTAACCTTTAAATCTAAATTTCTATTTATTTCATTTTTAGTTTGATGGTTTACATGAATGACAAAAGCTATTTTGTTTAGTAGCAGTAGCTATTCAAGCAAATGTAATGCTAGTTAAGTAATAGCAATAATAATAACAACAGCTATAACATGAACAATAATATGAAACGTGACCAATAATATGAAGAGGTCTCAGTAACTGTGCTCCAATAATCAGTCAATATTGCCATTTAAGAGCCGTTTTTTTACTCCCAGCAGTTTTCATTGTTGAATACTGTTTAAATTCAATAGAAAATGTAATTACAGAGGTGACTATGAATGTCTCTTAAGTGAACAAAGCAGCAACACATCGAGCATTCACTCATAATTTACAAGTGCCACAAAACGACCGTTGACTATTTGAATTTAAGGGCTCGCTTTTATACTGGCATTTTGCAAAACGTGATCACTGACTGTCATGAAAGTGAAAACAAACCTCTCTGACTAAAGCACACAATGCAGGGCTGCTCTCATGCCCCTCTGAAGAGCGCTGGGAGAGTAGATGGACACACGTGTGTAATTACAGTCATGACATTTTTGTGTGATCTGGGCTTAGTGACTCAAACCTGAGCAAATTCATTAGTGGAATATTTAATACCACAGCAGCAGTCAAACGGACTGAGATCTGACATTTATACACGGACAAATATGCAATAAATTTTACACGTGCACTGATACCTCTTTCCCAGTGAAATGAGGCTGGTGCTCAGCCAGTGAACCTGCGAATCTCTCTAGCTGATGTTTCCATTTATTTTAGGAGTATCTCACAATATTAATTTTTTTTTAAACGCAGAATTGCACATTTTGAGATGAAAAGTCTGAATTGTAAGATATAATTATGATTTAAATGAAGTAAAAAAGTGACAAATTCACAATTATGTTTTTTTATTTTTTAGCAGAAACAAAAATAACAGAATAGTAAACTCAGAATTCAGAGAAAAAAAAAGGAATTGTGAAATCAGTTGCAATTGTTTTTTGTTTTTAATTCCGCAAAACAGGAATTAAAACAGGCTTCCATACAAGATATTACTATGTACATGCAGTAACCTGCACACAAACCTTTTTTTGTGTCAACATTAACACTGTTGATGTGACATTTTTCAGTAAAAAAAACACAGGACAAATTTTAGGGTGGGACTTTATAATTAGATTTTATCTATCAGGAATTGATTAGATTGTGAAAAATAATTAACTATACCAGAAAGACAAGAGGTATTTTTGATGTCAGTTTTTAGAAAAGTAAAACTTTTGGGGGGGGAAATGTATGCACTTTTCAATACAAATGTAGATGCAATGCCTTTAACATGTTGTAAACATTGTAAACGTATAATGAAATATTATAGTTCAATAAGATATATTAGAATGCAGACAATAACAGCCAGCCAGACAGTGTGACCCCAAAACGCTGTCCCACTATAACCTTTTACTGCATTTAACTGGGGTAAGAGAACAAGTGCAGTTCCCAGAGCACCTCTTTCCCACTGAGACATGACTGTTAGGGGCCTATGATCTGATTAGAAGCTCACAGAGGGCTCAGAGATACCAATGTCATGAACCAGCATGTTGGTGCAGTTGTATGCCAGTGAGGAAGGCGGTAGGAAATGTCTGAGAGTGCCAGTGCCACACACCCCTGTCACATCGCACCCCATATGCTGTCACTTCATCGAAGTTCAGATTAATGTCACTGCTTCTTTGCCCATGTCAGCAGCAATACTCACGGACTACCGCTGACTCAATCACCTCTACCATGTCATTTCTATCAACACCAAGTCTGATATGCCACAAATGAGACTCAATGGCTTTGTTCCAAAACCAACTGAGCTGACTTAGTGTCTGCTGTCTTCAAAGGCAGCATTCCACATAAAGTAACTGGTTTGCAAAACTCTATATAGGTAGCTACTCTGTCACAAAAGTATCACTTGATTTCACATAAATATCGAGCAAAATAAAATACATTTTAGTAAGATTGAACAATTTGTATTGATGTTATTGGATGAGTTAGACTTCACCCACCATAATGGATAAGGTGACAATACATCCTCTTTTTTTCTGGACATGTCCAGGCTGGGATTTCTAAATTGCCCAAAATGTCTGGGTTTTGGATTTGTTTTCCTATAGTATTCCTAAGTAGTTTGACCAATAGTGTGCAGGCATAGGTCTGCGTAGGTCTGTTTTGATTGGATCTTAGTGCAGCTTTCGATAAAATTGATCATGCCGTTCTTAAGGTGGTTTATCTCAGTTTTACATGAAAGAACATGATCAGTGAGAATTATGTGTTATCCTCTGCAAATTTTAAAAGTGGCGTCCCACAAGGTTCTATACTGGGACCACTTTTATTTACTTTATTTATTCTACCCCTCAGTTCCATTTTTCAAAAACACTATTGAGTGTTCATAGAGCATTATAGGCAAACTTTTGGCGAAAATAACAAAAGAAGGTATTCTATTTTTTGGAACAGCCGTTTGCTTCATGAGTGTGATTATGGTGCTTAAAATGTTTCCTATGTAGGCAGCACACTAGGTTTTAGAAAAGAGCTTTGATTTATAATCTTCAATCATTCACTTTTGTCAACTATATCATGCTGCGTCTTTACAGATCTCTGACTATGTAGTGGACAAGCAGGCACATGTATGATTGCTTCATGCTGAAATAACTTCAGCTATGAAAAGCATGCTTTGCCAAAAAAAAACACAAAAAATGGAAATGAATGTTCATATGATTCATTGCTTTTGTTAGCTTGAGCATCATTTTGCGAACACATTTACAATAGAACACTGTAATACGCCTACATGACTGTTTTAACATGAAAACAAAGCTCAGGCTAAAGCAGTTGTGGAGGCAGATTACAATGTCGATTTCTGCTGTAAAAATAAAGTGATTTTCAAAACCACTAACGCTAAGTATTGAACTCGTCCTGGAGCGATTGTGCTACAAACAAGAATGATGCCCCAAATCATGCAGGTTGTTGAGAAGAGGTGTGATGTTGCTTTTATAAATGCTGTGACTGATGATTTTGGAAAATCTATGAATATCATAGAGACTTGGTGGAGGACTCTTAACTTTTTTAGCCAGTAAGCCCAAGAACACCCTAGCAACATGCTAAAACCTCCAGCCTTGCACATGAGCAGCAAATGTTGCACATGCAAAAACCATTCATGTTACTCATGCAGATAATATAAAAATCTAGTTATTTCTCTATGATTTCTCTATGAACTTCCAAAGAAAGTTTCTGTATTCCTTAGAGTAAATCAGGTATTATTCTTCAGTGTGAAATTAAATGTAATGTTTTGGACATGCAATTTAGTGCATTTAAAATATATTGTAATATACTGTTATGAAATATAAATTTAATATCGAAAAACACTCATTCAAATTACAATCAAGCACTTTACATGTGCTTCAGTATATTAGTCAACACATCAAAATAAGTGTATTTTCTTTAAAGCATGACAAACAACTATTTAAAATGTACTTTAAAGTAAAACACAATATGACGCTATTATAAAAATGTATTTAAGTGTGTTAAGAAACATAGTCATAGTGTACACTATTTATGTACACTTGAGTTTCTGAGTTCTCAGAATCCTTGTATCGGCCAATGTTTAATTTACTAGCATCTCAAACTCAATGGCTTTCAGTGTTGATTAAAAAAGAAGACATGTTCATGACTGAAAAGACAAACAATTCAATCCTTTCCAAACAGCAAACCTATGCCTCTGAACTTTGTAGAGAACATTATTTTCTCCAAAGATCAGACTCAGGTACTTTATATAGCTGTTCACAAGGATAATGACTGAGAAATCTTTCTAAGGTTTTCAATCACGGCACCTGAACAACAACCAATTTACATTTACATTTACATTTATTCATTTTGCAGACGCTTTTATCCAAAGCGACTTACAATTGGGGAATACATAAAGCGATTCTTCTTAAAGAGGCAAACAGACACAGGAAGTGCTTGTAATACCAAGTTTTAGATATTGTTCAAATAAGTACAAGCTGGAAAGGGAAGAAATAAATAAAGAGAAAGACAAAGTTTTTTTTTAATTTTTTTTAGGATGAAGTCAAGTAGAGTCGAAAGAGATGAGTTTTTAGCTGTCGCTTGAAAATTGTCAGGGATTCAGCATTCCGGATAGGGGTGGGAAGATCATTCCACCAGCCAGGAACGGTGAACGAGAATGTTCTGGAAAGTGATTTTGAGCCTCTCTGTGATGGTACTGTCTTGAACTTGATGCGAGCCGCAAACCGGTAGCCAGTGCAAGAAGATAAAGAGAGGTGTAGCATGGGCTTTTTTGGGCTCGTTGAAGACCAGTCGTGCCGCTGCATTCTGATTTCTGATCATTTGTAGAGGTTTGATTGTGCTTGATGGAAGTCCAGCCAGAAGAGCATTGCAGTAGTCCAGCCTAGAAATGACAAGGGCCTGGACAAGTCCCCAGGCCACCATGAAAGACCTACCAGTGAGATAGGATTCAAACCAGCAAAGTGGAATCCCTGTGATGCCCAGTGATGAGAGTGCAGACAGGAGAATCTGATGATTGACTGTGTCAAAAGCAGCAGATTGATCCAGCAGAATAAGAACTGATGATTTGGAATCAGCTTATGCAATCCGCAAGGCTTCCGTGACTGACAGTAGCGCAGTCTCAGTTGAATGGTTGTATTGTATTTACTGGGTGATACAAGATCTCTCTCTCTCTCTCTCTCTCTCTCTCTCTCTCTCTCTGTGTCTCTTGGGTTTTTCCAACACTGAAAGGACTAAAATGGCAAAGTAAAACCTGAAACCACCTGCATTGTTGAGAGCAGCCAGTAGTGCCCATAAGGAAAACAGCTAAATTAACATACATATAACATATTCATGAAAATGTTAAATGCAAAAAGCCACAGTGGGGTTTTACTTTTAGGAGTATGGGATAAAAAAAAAAACACCATGACAATTCTCATTCAATTCTCACCATGACAGAAAAACAAACGTGTGTATTTGTTACTGTGAAACGAGCGAACTGGAGGATTATTGTTATTGGTTTGTTGGCCTTAACCTCAGAACACCTACCTATAAGGCACCATTCTCGCATATCCTAAAATAGTAAAATCAGCACTGTAATCCACTTCGACAGCCCTGTCAACTCACTGACAACATGCATTGTCTGAATACAGTCTGAAGGCATGACATGAATGTGGGTTTTAGAGGGCAGAGGAAACACCATTAAAACCCCCATGAAACTGCTTTCCTGTGTTGACACGAGTCATCAATATTTCTGTAGTTTACAAACTGTGTACACACATTATGCAAACTGAATAATAGCTGCTTTTCCACCATTTTGTCGAACAGTTCTCGTTGTGAAATCAATTGGTTGGACTGAAGACTGAACTGGAGTCATGTGGATTATTGTGATTTTTTTATCAGCTGTCTCATTCTGATGGCACCCATTCACTGCTGAGGATTCACTGGTGAGCAAGTGATGTAATGCTACATTTCTTGGATGGCCTGGGGGTGAATACATTTTCTGCTAATTTTCATTTTTGGGTGAACTATTTTTTTAATTAACAAGAGCAGATCCCCCAAACCACCCAGAGTACAGATAAAGCTGACAAATTTTTAGACATCCTTACTGTAGTGATTAAGAGTGGCTGGATGGTGACCAAGACAGCTGAATGGCTGACATTCACCTCTGCAATGTGCTACCCTTCAACAACTACACAACAATAGTGTCTCATTAATCATTTGCAACAGTAAGATTACCTGCCATAACAGTAAGTATGACTGCCATGATTATAAGTGACTGCAGTTGTGACGTGCAAAGTTGTGCCTGGGAAAAAAAATCACGTTCACAGATCTATGCTAACTATTCATGCCTCATTCTTGAGCACTTGACCATATCAAGTAATTAAGAGTAAGCACATTCATTAAAGTCAACATGAAATGAAAAACTGACCATATAAACTGCCTTAATACAGTTGACTTGACTTTCTTCCGAGGAGTACACAAAAAAAGATATTATTCCAAGTGTTTTTGTCCATACAATGAAATTCAGTAGGGTCCTGTGTTGGGAACCCATTAACTTTCATTGCATGGACAAAAACAGGTAAAACTTTCTTCCCTTTTGTTAATAAAATATAACATGAAAAATTCTGCAACACAAAGTTCCAAAGATGTCAAGAAAAGTACAAAAGGCTTGACGTCAGACAGCGTAGCTACATGTGATAAACGGTTTGAAATGAAGGTGGGTTCTTGAGATTTGGAGCGCTCTGTCATTCGTATGCAAGAATCCATTAACAGTAATTTGAAGTGATTTTCTGGGATTTCTGTAGATGCAGATGCTTCACTAATACTTTTCACATTGACCCATGAGCTGAACATATGAAGGTTTTTAGTCTTGTAACTGTATGTTTGTAAAAAAAATACTCCACAGACATTATGTTTAAAATCAGCCAGAATGTTCCTTCAATCTTGAGATTTGGAGCGCTCTGTCATTCATATGCAAGAATCCATTAACAGTAATTTGAAGTGATTTTCTGGGATTTCTGTAGATGCAGATGCTTCACTAATATTACTTTTCACATTGACCCATGAGCTGAACATATGAAGGTTTTTAGTCTTGTAACTGTATGTTTGTAAAAAAAATACTCCACAGACATTATGTTTAAAATCAGCCAGAATGTTCCTTCAATATTATGATGAATCATGTGACTCATTGTTCTTTCACAGGGTAAACAGACACCATTATTGAACAATCAAAGGGTCTTGGTGAGAAACACAATTAGTTGTGTCATATTTCTGTGTGATAATAGTGCTGATAATGTGTAATGCACTTAATAATGACTAGAATGAATGCTATATGATAAAAAGAACATTGATTATTCAATATTTCTATGTAATGTAACTGCATTACCTACAGGCAAACACACAGAGGTTATGCTTATGGCTCTGGTTAGCCCAAGCCATCAATATTTAACAGAGCTGCCATTACACTCTAAAAAATCCTGGGTTATTTTTTTAACCCATATGCATTTTTTTGGGTTATTTTTTCAGTGTTTGGGTAGTTTTTGTGTTACCCACCTCCTGGGTCAAATGTAACAACCCAGTGTTTGGGGGTATTTTGCGTCTTCACTTCACGTGAGAGCAGTTCTAAGCGCCATCGAATTGATCCATTCTTCTGTAAAATACAGGTTTGTGTACATTTTATTTTATCTATAAAATCGTTACTGTGCTGTATATAGTTAAATTTTATGCAGAGCAACATACAGGCGCGCGGTGTGAATCACCTTTAATGAGTGACACGGTCTTTTCGCGTGATGGAAAAGCCTGATGCTTTGCATAAAATAAACGATTTTATTCATAAAGATACAGAATATGTAACCCAAGATGGGTTCTGTCCTATATTTACCCAGCCCTTGGCTTAATAACAACCCAAATTGGGTTGTTTTTAACCCAGTGTTTTTTAGAGTGTAGCCTCACTAGCCTGGTGATTTATGTGCACAATGAAGTAAAATATGGATGCATAAAATGTGCATTAAAGGAGAGCAAGGAGAACAGATGTGGAGAGTGAGAGTGAAAGAATATTGTATTGATGGTGATTCATATGTTAAATAGAGAGGTACTTTAGTGTGTGATGTGATGTTAACCCACAGTTCTTCAGAAGAAATGGCATATTAATTGTAAGATACATGTTCATGTATAACACATCATCAAAACAACTTTGGGGTTGGGGGGTGGGGAGAGAATCATTTGGGGACCAAAGTTCACTGTAGAAGGACACATTTAAAAACAGCCAGTCCATAAACAGAATGGATCAGAATGCAGGAGTTTTGAAAAAGAAACTGTTTTTAACTTAAGACACCACCTTAAAGGGACGGTTTCATTTTTGGTTGAACTATCCCTTTAAAAATGTGAGTTTCTGAAAAACCATCATATTAGAACGATTTCTGAAGGATCATGTGACATTAAAGACTGAAAATGCTGAAAATTAAAATTTGCATCACAGGAAAAAATTAAATTTTAAAATATAGTCAAATAGAAAACAGTTATTTTAAATTGTAGTATTTTGACCATACACAGAACTCTTTTTATTATATTTCAGACTTCTTTCATTTAAAAAAAAAAAAAGTATATATTTAGGAGGACGATTAGGATTTGTGTGTGAGTGTGTGCGTGTTGTGACATTAATTTCATAATCATTAAGCACCTTTGCAGTTTTTGTTACTTTAATGCAAAATCCTCACTACTATAAATATAAAAATATAAAAATGCAAATATAGAATTAACATTGACACTACTCAAAAGAGGAAGCAGCGAACCTAAAACCACAATCAGACGCTGTTGCTAGTGTTTAAGGGTACCTCACAATAAGGTACTGAGGGGGAAGCAAGTTCTCTACAAGCTCGCTTAAAAAAAATAAAAAAACAACATTGAGAGCAAGCAGGGCTGGATTTACTCAAAGGTTACAGATCCCCTGTCAATGCCAGGAAGATTTGACCAGAGCCACAGGAAAGGGTAGCATACTAAGTCATCTTCACAGAGATACTGTATAGAAATTCAAGACAACGTTTCTACTTCAGAGAGACTTTTTGGCTTTTGTCACATAGGCTGAATCCTTTTATGATTTGTCAAATCTGATCTTACAGATTCCCACCTGACCTACACAGTTTGTCTGGTGCTTTTCAAGAGTGGGGTAAAATGTATCACTACAAGTGTTGATTACTTGGGAATGAGCAGCCTTTCTGTTCCATGTAAAATAAACAAATACATAAAATAAAAATAAAACAAGGTCATATGGGTTTGGAATAACGGGAAGATGATTAAGTGATGACTGCATTGTAATTCTGGAGTGTATTATCGCTTTAGTTGCATTATCTCAGGTTACTAAGCAAGTAATGATTCACTCTCTGGTCACAGCTGTGATCACATTACTAAAGATCGAACTATGTTAAGCACGCATACATTTCCAACAGAGCTCTAAAATCAGCAATGCACTCAAGTGCTGATATTTCAGCCACAGGCCAAATTCATTCTGTAACATTCACCTCAAAAAACCTAAAGAGATTAGCCATGAATAATTGTCCATTAGACTAGATACAACTTTATTGTCATAACAGTACATGCCACATTAATGTTTTTGAAATTCACTTAAGCTCAAGTCTGCATTTATTTGACCAAAAACAGTAATATTGTGAAATATTAATTTAAATTAGCTATTTATTATTTTATTTTGTTTTATTTGATTTTATTGTATTTTATTTATTTGTTTATTTTATTTTATTCCTGTGATGCAAAGCTGAATTTTCAGCAGCCATTGCTTCAGTCTTCAGCTTCTGTTCCTTCATAAATCATTCTAATATGTTAATTTGCTGCTCAGTTATCATCAATAATCATTAATAATGGTTCTTATCAATGTTAAAATAGCTTTAGCTACTTAATATGTTTATGGAAACCATAATACTTTTTTCGGGATTCTTTGATGAATAGAAAGTTCAAAAGGCCAGCATTTATTTGAAATGGAAATCTGTTGTAACATCATAAATATCTATACTGTCACTTTTGATCAATTTAATGTGTCCTTGCAGAATAAAAAAAATTATCCCCCAAAAAACCTTACTTAACCCAAAATGTTTTAATGGTTTAAAAAAAAAAAATGAAGCAGCACAACTGTTTTCAACATTGATTATAATAATAAATGTTTTGGAGTACTGGAGAAATGGCTGCTGAAAATTCAGCTTTGCCACCACAGGAATAAAATACATTTTAAAATATATTCAAACAGAAAACTGTTATATTCAATTATAATAATATATCACAATGTTATTATTACTGTATTTTGATCAAATAAATGCAACATTGGAGAGCATAAGAGACATCTTTCAATTTCTTTAAAATTATTTCAAACTTTTGACTAATAGTGTATAAGGACAGAAAGAAGCAAAAATGTGCATAATGGCAATAGGATGGCAGTACAGCTGAGAGGATTAAGCTATGATGTGCAAAAATCTTTTTTTCAAGGTTCCCCTCTGGTCTCTTTGGATTTAGTGACTTTAATTCAGTCGTGCCCTGGACAGAAGTGCCAGAAAGGCCTCCAGCAGTCGATCTGGTAATGAAAACATAAGGAACACGACCCACAGCCCCGCTGGCTCTTGTGACCTTTTGAGCTCAGCTCAGACTCCCAGGCGCTCTCGTTTCTTCACTAAACAGGAGGAGTTATTCTTCACCTGCTGATTACTCATCACAAAAACATCAAATGACTGCTGGCTCGGAGACTGTTGAATATACAGAAGAAACGCACTATTCCAGAGTGCACCTGTTTACACCTGCATCTCTGATCAACGAGCACTTCCGTCAGGTCACTCTGCCATCGTATGCATGTTGTGACATTTACTACGCTTTTATTGACAGAAAATAAGAGAAGACAGGGTGCTTCTTTTCCAGCCACCCACAATAGAGACAAAAATAACAGATTATCAAGCACACAGCAGGCCATCTTTAGGTTTTTCTGTATCCAGCAGATCAATCTGCAAGGCTGGGGATCATAAGGGTGAACTCTGGGGTTACCTAGAAAGAAGCTACCAAAACATATTGCACAAGCTTATGGTCTTAAAAGAGCAGATTAAAGGTGAACCATGGGGCCGCTGAGATAGTGTGTACATTTCAAAGGTCTGATGGGGCTGGTGAGGATAAAGTGGAACTCTGAATTAATCTTGCCTCGTTTGCTCTTTTCCTCATAACAGCAGGATAAACTAGATTTGCTTTACATGAGAGAAATACTGCACCAGAGCATGCAAGGTGTTAAAAGTTGTAATTTAGGAAAGTTTAGACTTTCTGTGTAAATGTTGTGCCGTATCAGAGCCACTTTGTGTTGGTGTTTTGATTATGAATGAAACTGTGTTTTTTAACTATATTTTTTAAGCGAACAAATCATTCTTGTTCACTTCCATGTGCTAATTCATACTTTTCATTTACTGACGTCTCTCTCTTTTGAAGCGCTTGACTATTTTGGTGACATATTCATGCAGAAGTTTAGTATGAGACCTGTTTAGAATGAATCCTAACCTGAATGTTTGTAGAATATTAATATAAAGAAAGAAATTAGCAGGACACTCTGACAAAGTGTCACACTGTAATTTGTGCTGTTTGCTGCAACTAAGTCTGTGATCAAACCTTCTCAATGACAAACTGTAATAAATCCAAAAATGTATATATACTATATCGTTTGCAATTGAGTTTGGTAAATAAATGCACTTATGCAACCTCTGTGTGACAATAAAAATCTTCTTTGTTGTTTTAATAAAAAAAAATTTACGCAATTGGAATTATCATTATTAATTTGAATTTCACTGTTTCACTGTAAGAAAAGTTTCTTAATGATTTACCAGTTTTCATTATGTAGAGAGTGTTAATGATATAATAAATCAGGAAACTATGAGGTAAAATAAACCCTGTGTATGAGTTGACATTCTCTTGATTTGAGCTTATGTGAAAGTGCAATAACCTCTGTGTGACAATAAAAAGTCTTCTTTGTTGTTTTAATAAAAAAAAATGAACGCAATTGGAATTATCATTATTAATTTGAATTTCACTGTTTCACTGTAAGAAAAGTTTCTTAATGATTTACCAGTTTTCATTATGTAGAGAGTGTTAATGATATAATAAATCAGGAAACTATGAGGTAAAATAAACCCTGTGTATGAGTTGACATTCTCTTGATTTGAGCTTATGTGAAAGTGCAATAATTCAAGTCAGATCACACCAATCATGATTGATAATTGTGATTATAATTTGAGCAAAGTAGTCATTGATATATTTTAAACCATTATTGTGCAGCCCTAATTTAAACCTGTTCATACCTGTAATTTGCTGCAATATGCCAATTACAAAAGAAAAAGTTAAGGTGAAAAATGATTGTTCAAACAGGTTGAACAAACAGGTGGTCCTGCCTCAAATTCAACCTATTGGCTGAGTCTGAAGTTCAACCAAACAAACAAATGTTTTGATAGCGCCAGTCAGTGTTCATACTTTTCAGAGAAATCAACCTTTGAATGTATGATTTACAGTCTACAATAAAAAAAGGACACACTTCAGTTTTAAATTTCACACAGAAACAACAATACAGAATGTGGTGAGAGCATCACAGTACTAAAGTGCTATCAAATCATTCTAATCACACCAGGAATGTGCCAAGCAAGAGACTATTTCAGGACACTGAATGCACAATGAGAGAAAAGAGTCACACATGCTTTCTAGCATTTACTGGGTAGACTATCAGGAAAAGAGATTTACATTTGCAGGGTGCAAGGTTTCACCTCCCCTGGGAATTTTAATTGAATAGTGTTTCATGCAACAGGTCTAAAAAATGAAGGGCCATGAAAA
>NW_015554139.1:2755654-2765220 GCF_001515605.1 Sinocyclocheilus anshuiensis
TCATACTATTTAGGATGGATAGTACGAACATTGGGATGCAGGGCCAATTTAACCCTAATGATGTAAACGCCTAGCGACATAAAATTAAAGCATGCTGAGATTGATTAGATGGTAAACGTATACAAATATACGCCAAAATGAAGCAGTCAAGCCTTTTTACTAAATAAATCTACACAAGTTGTGCTTAATGTCATATCTAATGATGTGTATTGAGATATTTAATATGACAATAAATGTAGCCTAATTTGGTTATGATGGTTAGATGTCTTTTTTCTTTTTTAACAATCATAATATATTGTAACTGTCGTGTCTTGCTCACTTTTCCGTGAACAACTGCGCATAAATTCTAACTGGGACTAATGAAATTCAATAATAACGGCAATCGCATTTAACAGTAAAGGCTTATATTTGAATGTTCTTTTCATTTATGAAGAATTATAAGCGTGTGTATGATGTGATTTAGCCAATGCACATTTGTTCAAAAGCCTGGCAGAGTGATCACAGGATGCTAGGCTAAAGTTTTGTGTTTTTTACAGAAAGGATGCGCGTTCTCATCTTTTTTTCTGTTAATTACCATGTTGCGCTGCATGTCTGTTTTTCTTCAAAGCACCAACTTAGAATGCCTAATGTTGGTTTGATTGCTTGTGTATCAATCGTTTTAGCCTTAGTTTTAGTTTACGAAAATAACCTTGTTGCTGACCTCTCTGCAGTTTGCCCCAGGTGAGGGTGGATAATATGATCATCTACATGCTGCAGAGGGTCAGTACACACCTGCTCAAAACTGGCAGTGTACTGAGAAGAATGTTCTTTGATTTCTCATGTGCCTTCAACACCTTCAGCAAGCATTACTGGCAAGGAAACTAGAAGTAAGGCAGGCTGATGCCTCTTGGGTCACCAGGCTGTCACTGGCTGTCAAGTTCAGAAGCAGTTTTGCTTGGATTATTTAAAATAAATATGATATATTACGTTTGAGATCTGAACCTGGGTCCCTGCATTTGGCAGAGGCTTTTATCCAATCATAAGCTGCATCTGAAATCACATACTCTCTAGTATGTACTACACTGGTTTGAAACCAACCCAGGCTCTTTGAAAATAAGTGCTTGTGGTGAAATTTCTCCAACACATATTACGTACATAATTGCACGTTTCGCGGCAGTTTCAAAGTGAAATGTCCAGTGAGTGGGCCTAAAACACGCATTCTATACGTGACTGTGGCCACATTTTTATTATGTTGCTTCAGGCGTGTATTGCGGCAGATCAGAATTCAAATGTCTGGGGAGTGTTGCTAAAAGGTTAATGCTCTGTCGTGTTGGAAAATAACATAACCCCTACACCAAACTCAACCCTAAACCTACCCGATAGTGTCAACGGATGCAAAAGTGATATAAAAACGCATTCGCTGATGCAACCTTGCTATTGTTACTTTCTTATATGCGGGTTTGAACAGTTTTGACGAACTGTAGTTTCACAGGATTTGTACTGGAGCACTTCACCTCATAAGTGCAATGCTGTATCGTGTGAGCTACCGACTGTGTTAGAAAACCCATACATAGGAAGCTGTAAATGTGATGCTATTGTTTAAAAGGATCAGTTTTCAAATCTCGCAGCATGTTAAAATTGTTTTGAGGTCATAACATAACATTGTGCAAGGAATTGAGTGAAAATAAGGTTTTCTTAATCGAAATTCTGGTCCTGTAAATCATAATATGTTTGAAAAGGAATAAAAGTTGTCTGAGTTTTACTCCCTCTAGTGTTCATTTCAACTGGAAGCTGCAGCGATTCGTACGTATAGGTACGTTTTTCGGGTTTTGCAGAAACGTAGGTATAGGCACGTATTTCCAATGAGCCTGGGTAGTTTGAAACTCATTAGGCGACTGTTAAAAAGTATGCTCTATTTGTATATGTGTGTTTGTAGCTATGAATGAAATTTGGACATACTATTTGTCATGTTGTCAATGTCATGTGACCTCAGTTGCATCGCTTTACTGCCATTCTCAAATCCTAGCAAAGTGTCCATCAGAAAAATGGGCACACTTCACAATAGCCGCTTTTCCACTGTCGGGCCAGTGCGAGCCAGTGCTTTAAATGGGCCGGCTGGGGCTAATAGCCTCGGACCTGTAGCACCGAGCCCAAAATCACGATGCGTTTCCACCGTCAGGCCAGAAGCTCCGCTGTGCTTCACTACAACACGCCCTTTACACGCCTCTCAGGAACAACGTCACGCAACCCCATCATTTCACCAACAAAGAGAAGTTATCAGAAAACTAATAAGAAATAAGTCACTGAAACTAGGCGATCACAAAACAAACATGATAAAAGCATCCGTTTGTTTGCATGCTTTGTTAAAGATTTAAATCCAAAAGCATTTTTAATAAAACCATTATTATATATGGCATACACGGAGCTAAAGTCTCAAGACGAGACTTATGACAGATAAAATATGTTACTAAATAAATACACGATTGTGATAGAGAATAAAAAGCTGACGTTTGATTTCTTCAAGCGGTCGTATTTACCATGTTTGCTATGGTAACGTTAAGGCTAGCGTGCATAGTCCTTTGCATGGCTTATAAATATTTCTGCCTTGTATGGTGATCATAATCCACATCAGATCTCAAACAGAAGTTATTTTAAACACTCGCTACTGTCTGAAAGTAAGTTTTTGAGCTAAAATTATTTGAAAAGTCTTTAATGCTGATGTTATAGCTGTTTATGAAATGATCCGTGGTGCCGAATTTGGCACATGAATTCGGACATACTACTTTTTGGCATACTGTTTTCACCTATTTTATAGTATGGAAGTAGGCAGATTCGGACGCAGCGACAGTGTATTTAACAAACTCTTAGTGTTGATAATGCCTTGCTCTTGCTTATTTTCTCTGTCTATCCGTTAATCAATGAAGCTGTCTGCACTGTACAATGAATCTCTTATTTACATCGTATCTACACGTTGTTATAATGAGAGGATTCGCGAGCTTGCAGAACTCAGCACTTGACAAAATCTCCGCGTTTTGATTGGTTAGTGAACATTTGACGCTCTCCAGAATACAAATACACACTGTAGCGTTTGCCAAATATGTTTAGCCAATTTCATATGGGGCCCCCTGATTCCCCTGGGCTCTATGCGGACACTTACCTCACTTATTGGGTAAGTCCGCCCCTGCTGAACAGCGAAGCCCCTGAGCTGCCAGCAGCCTGTGTTTGTGTCAGATGACACATCATTTTTTTAAACGGTGCTTGTTTTAAACAAAATACCATAGTAATCCCTTGTTCCTGTGTCTGATGATACTGGTCTTCATCAAATACCGAGTGACTTGCCCAGACTCTGACTGTGTTGAGAATGAACAAAGTCCCTTTAAGGAAAGTCAGTTCCCTGTGCAGCTATTTTCTATTTAGCCAGTAGACAGGTACAGCTTTTATGTGTGTGTATTATTTATGATAAAATGAGGCAAATTAGCCTAATTCTCATATAAAATGATGTCAAGATGCAAAACAATAGACATTATTTTCATTATGCAAAATATAATATCTTTGAAATTACATAAAATTACATGTTAGGGTGAAATATAACCTAGGCATGGTTCCACGAGATTCACCCCTTTGTATTTATCATTAATACATTGACTTCAGTAGTTAATATCATGCAGTGTTATAACAAAAGTGTTGGAAATGATCAGCCAATAAAGCTCCATCTTTTATATTTATACTATTCTATATACTGTATGTTGGAAACAAGAAATAGCTTTTACTATCACTCCATATGCATTATTTATGGAACAATGTCAGACCAAGATCAAGGATAAAATACATCAAGTTGATAGCAAGTATAAGGGACAAGGAAAAATAAATAAAGAAATAAATAAATAAATATATATATATATATATATATATATATATATATATATATATAGGAGAGAACCAATCAGCTGTGCCATGTGATAATGATGTCATTAGGCCAGATTAAGTTAGACAAATCGGACTGCGCCATCTAGAGTTTCATGCCAGAACTTAACATGCAATTAAGCGACATTCCAAATGCTGCATTAGCACAGAAAATATCTAAATTATTCCAGTTTTATATGGTTTGCTTGTGTGGATCTCTCACTTCCACATATGTGCAATAATATAATTGCGTTCTCGGTTTTTTTGTTTAATTTTGTCTTAATTTTTAAGTGATTTTCTCCTCTCCTGTTGTCTTTCTCGTTCTGTGTTTCCCTGAATCACACTTCCACTTTTTCAGAGACATGCTCCCATATGCCCTCCCAGATGTTCTCACACACCACATCAAGTAAACCACATCAAATTGCCTGGAGGCTCTTGAACTTCCATTCTTATTTTGGGCAGTGAAGAAGGTCTCATTTGTTCCCAAATGTTTTGGAGAGAAGCATAGTTTAGGGTGACACTGTTCCGTATCTCTCCGATTAAGTTTTCAGAAGCTGGCATGCAAGCGCCTCAGAACATAAATAATGGATTTATCAAGTTAAGCAGCCAGCCATGCAGATGTACATACCAAGCAATGTTATCTTCCTGGCTACCATATAATTTATATCCCCTCAGCACAAACTAATGCTAAAAGCAATTCAGAATGGAATTTTACTTTAATAAAGGTAAAAGGCTAAGGCAGAGCAACTTTTCTCCTCCTTTAACCTAGTGGATCTCAAGGGGTTGTGACTCAGAAACTGAGGTCTTTTCTGATAGGGTCACGGAGAGCAAGGAAAAATAATGCTAAATGCAAATAATAAAATGCATCTAACAGTATAAACAGGCATAGGACACATCTAGTTTGTGCAAGATTCGACAGACTACTGCAATCTGGTGTATTTTACTAGGACTCCACAACAACAGCCCACTAGTATTTCTCAGTCACTGCACTTACATCTTCAAGCTTGAAAGCTCCACTGAGTTTGGATCTGATAGATCTGATAAAATAGTGGACAAAAGGTGATATCAGGTCATATCAGGTTAGCTCCTTACCCACTTATCTTCCATTAATTGTTTATTTACTGTAAATGTCTCGCTTGATTATGTACACTGAGGGTTGAAGTGTCTTCCTATGGCTCCACTGGTAAAGAATGATGCTAGCAACACCAAGGCCATGAGTTCAACTCCAAAAACACACACTACCTTCAAAAGTTTGGGTGTTGGATCGTTTATGTTTTTGAAAGTCTCTTATGCTCACCAAGGCTGCATTTATTTGATAAAAAAATGCAGTTAAAACAGTAATATTGTGAAATAATATTACAATTTAAAATAACTGATTTCAGTTGTGCTGCTTAATATTTTTGTGGAAATGGTGATATAATTTTTCAGGATTTTTTTTTTTTTTATGAATTCAAAGTTATTTATTTAAAACAGTTTTTTTTTGTAACAATGTAAAAGTCTTTGTCACATTTGATATCAATTTAATGCATCCTTAGACTAGACTCCAGATTTTTGAAAGGTAGTGTATACTGACAAATAATAAACACACTTGTCAAATCGTCTCAGGTTACGCAGGTAACCATGGTTCCCTGAGAACAGGGAACGAGACGCTGTGTCCTCTAGAGGGCGCTAGGGGAACGCCTTCAGCGTGACCGGTGTCTGAAGCATGAATGAAAAAACGACAATGAACTTGACATTGGCAGGCGGCAGCCTATGACGTAAACAATAAAGCGAGTGCGGGTATAAAAGCACACCTGCGGAAAACGTAATCCACTTCTTTGTCTAGAGGCAGTTAGTGAGGCTCAAAAAAGAAAAGAGCCTACAAACTCATATTACTGCCAAAGACGGAGTTCTAAAGAGCGGAGGCTTTAGCAAAATGACTCTCCTAAACGAGAGGAGCCTAACAACACTCAACCCTAGTTGAGGAGCTCTTAAGAGTGGAGGTCTCAGCATAATGACTCTGTAGAATGAGAGGAGACCTGGCTGCACTCAACGCCAGGGGCAGTTAGTGAGGCTCAAGAGCCTACACATTAATACTGCCTAAGCGGAGCTATGCAAAATGGAGTCTTCAGCACAATGACTCTCTTAAACGAGAGGAAGCCTAACAACACTCAACCGTAGTTGAGGGGCTCTTAAGAGTGGAGGTCTCAGCATAACGACTCTCTAAAGCGAGAGGAGACCTAGCTACACTCAACGCCAGAGGCAGTTCCTTAAGCGGAGCTCTGGAGAGCGGAGGCTTCAGCAGAATGACTCCCCTAAATGAGAGGAAGCCTAACAACGCTCAACCCTAATACAGAAGCTCTAAAAAGTGGAGGTCTTAGCATAACGACTCTCTAAACGAGAGGAGACCTGACCACACTCAACGCTAGACACCGTTAGTGAGGCTCACGATAAAGCCTACATGCTAATCTAACAACTCAAAAACTTGCCATTACACCAAGTCACGAGACTCCTTCACCAATAATGTAGATATCTCACATTATACACAGTTCATATTCTGTAAAATAAAATAAAACCAAAAAGGAATTCTGAAAGAGAAAGCACTCCTCGTCAGATTCCTTCCATGCCCCACCTACAATCCCCGTGATCGGTCTGACTAACTGCCTCGGCAGCCACGAGACCCGAAACGGGTGAGAGGCACTCAATTCTCAAAGAGAATCAAGCATACAACGCATTCTCAACGCGATCACATCTCGCAGTGTGACTATATCTCCTTCGAGAGTCAAAACACACTCTGTTCAAACACTAAGTTCCCTCAAGAATCAGGCAAGAACAGAAACCACTGCGAATGCATCGCATTAAGTTTGTTCATCTCCCTCGAGAGGCGAACGCACTCGTGCAAACGCTGACAAAAACTCGAGTACAGACCTCTGCTCTAGTAGTTCAGCGAATGCAAACAGTGAGCACATCCTTTATCCCTCGTGAGTCAAACGCATGTGCTTCCGTACACAAGGCTTGAAGACAATTTAACAACACTGTCGGTTAAGTTTAGTTTAGATTTTATTAGAGGTGGTATGTTATTTTCAAACACAAAGCATTAACCTTTAGGGGCACTCACTGAACATTTTACTTTGAAGAAACTGAAACTGCAGTGAAATGTGCAAGAAGCGATGATCTTTTACATAATATTGTAATGTATATAGCCACAACAAAGCTATAAATATAATACCAAGGATTTCAGTCCCTAAAAACTCCCTAAAAAGCTAGACACCTAATGGGATAACAGCTCGACAAACACCAGCTCAGGCCTCGTCACTGCTCTGTATAGAGTCTGACAAACAGAAAGAAACTGTGAGGTAATGCATTATCAACACAAATCAGTGTTTTCACCAGTACATGCTCATGCTAGTGAAGTGAGCACAGTCTTTCATCGGCTGAAATTTTTTTTTGAAAGTGTTTCCAACAATACTGATCTACAGTGCCATTACTTTAGTTCCCTATTTCTCAAAAAATTAGAATGATTATTAAAGCTTTATAGCTATAGATATCATTATAGTTAGCATCTATAGTGTGAGTGGGCCTTAAAAATATGTTTTGCTGTTGTACCATCCCCAACACAGCGACGTTTAACTCAGGTTGTGGGGTTTGTTGACAAAGTGTTGAAAAGCTTTAGTGCATGTTTAAGAAATACCACACACTAAAGTGGTGCAGCTGTTTATTAAACTCACTCCTGAATGAAATCTTTTTTGACAGGATTTAAGCTTTCATTCAGGAGCAAATTCAATAGCAAATAAATTTGCACCTAGTTGGATTATTTTAATGTTTATTCCATTATATTCATAAAAAGAATGAAAAGTGTGCCAACCTGTCTCATTCTCACAACACTGTGAAATGCAGATGTGAATGAAAAACTTGAAAAGTGGAGGGAATATACCATTTGATTGATTTGATTGAATGTTAATAATAATAACAATAATAATAATTATAATAATAATAACTATAACTATAATAGTTATAGTTTTTTTTTAATATCAGATAATATTATGAATAATACATTTTTTTATTACTTTCGTTATTGATATTTACTATTTTCTTTTAACCATTTAATAAATGCTTAAGTACGGTGGCCCAGTAGTGCACAACACAATGAAATGTCCACAACACAACATGAACAAGCCACAACACAACAAAATTAGCACAACACAACGAATCACTACAACACAACGCAATCTCCTGCTCCCTTTCTTGGCCACTATAGAGGATGTGATAAAGCTAAGCACTTTATACCAGAGGTAATGGTCTAACGAAATCCAAAATTTGGACATTTAGTACCATAGTACCATTTTATCTTTTTAAACCTTTAGCAAAGTAATTTATATAGCTATGCAAATTTAAAGTGTCATTTAAAAATGCCTGGTGCAGTAAAAGCTGTTTAAAATTAGTAATAATGTTAGACCATTAACTCTAAACCATTAACTAACTTTAAAGCATCGTTTACATGGCCACGAGAAACAGCGATGTGAAATTAATGCTTAAGATGTGAAATTAATTCAACAGTATAATATATGCAAATTTCAAGAGTCCATTATGATATGGTATGGTATGGTATGGTAAATTGTTCAAAATTAGGGTTTCGTTAGTCAATTACCACTAGTATAAAGCTTACACGTTAGTTGTATTAACCTTTATAGAAAGGCAGCGACTATTTTCACTAAATGTAAGTAGCATACTTTAGATGCTGTTTACACTAATTGACAACAGAAGTATTTTCTTAGCAATATACATTAAAGGGTTAGTTCACCCAAAAATGAAAATTAGCCCATGAATTACTCATCCTCAAGGCATCCTAGGTGTATATGACTTTCTTCTTTCAGACGAATCCAGTCGGAGTTATATTAAAAATTGTCTTTGATCTTCTAAGCTGTTTAATGGCAGTCAGCGAGTGTTTCAGTGCATCAGTCCAAAAGAAGTTAAATAAAGCGCACATCCATAATAAAAAGTGCCTCACACGGCTCCGGGGGTTGAACAAAGTCCTCCTGTAGCGAATCCATGCGTTTTTGCAAGAAAAATAACCATATTTAAAACGTAATAATCAATTTAATCTAGCTTGCACTCACTGTTGTACACGGAAGCAGCTCTGGGCGGATGACGTAGGCGTTGCGCATGCTCCGCTCAGAAGTGACGAACCGGGAAGCGCAGGGGAGAGATCAAAACAAAACAACGGTCACGAATTAGAAGTACAAAACGAGGATTTGTAAAGAAGAATGTCGGAGGATTTCGATATAAGCCAAGAGGAGACTGGTTTTCCTTTGCTAAAGTAAGGAAACTTTGCTTCCTTTGCTCCTGTAAACAAATGTTGGTTTTCACGAGACTCACTGGCGCATACGCAATGCCGACATCTTACGTTATCCTCCCGGAGCTGCTTCCGAGTACAACTGTTGGCACAAGAAAGTGACGTGACATGTGGCCAAGTATGGTGACCCATACTTGTCTCTAACCATTAGGCCACGACTTCCCCGTATTATGTATTGAATATGGGTATTTTTCTTACAAAAACGCAAAGATTCGCTACAGGAGGCCTTTGTTTACCCCCGGAGCCGTGTGAGGCACTTTTTATTATGGATGGATGCGCTTTATTTCACTTCTTTTGGACTGATGAACAGCAACACCTGCTGACTGCCATTAAACAACTTGGAAGATCAAAG
>NW_015554139.1:2765321-2772998 GCF_001515605.1 Sinocyclocheilus anshuiensis
TGTGAGGCACTTTTTATTATGGATGGATGCGCTTTATTTCACTTCTTTTGGACTGATGAACTGCAAAACCCGCTGACTGCCATTAAACAGCTTGGAAGAACAAAGTCAATTTTTAATACAACTCCGATTGGATTCATCTGAAAGAAGGAAGTCATATACACCTAGGATGGCTTGAGGGTGAGTAAATAATGGGCTAATTTTCATTTTTGGGTGAACTATCCCTTTAAGTGAAAGATTTTATTTACACTATGTATTTTCTTTGCAATAAGTGTAAATCGTAGTTAGATACTATTTATACTTATAAATAGTGGCATATACCATTTGCACCTCAGTATTGTTGAACATTAACAGGATGCAATAGTAATGTAGAGTGTAAATTATTATATGTATTAAAATTATTAAATGGATGCCACCTTATTGGGACAATAAAGTCCTCCCTACACTACCCCTAACCTCGATATAATTCATAATTCAACACTTGATATGCACATTATTTCCACTTTTCTAATACTTTCTTCATTGAATGTAAATGCCCTCTGATCTTATACGTGATGGGAAAAGGGAGAAGAGGGAGTCCGGCAAAAGGTGGATTCTAACTTGGGTCGATCACGTCAGAAGCTACTTCTATATGCCTTACTCGCTACACCACTATGGTGAATGTCATTTTTAATTGTGTGTGGCCCAACCAGACATTGGTGGGTGGAATTAGTGTAAATAGCCTATATGTCAACAAGGTGGGCTTTTTGCACCGTCATATGGGCTTGTGCCTCTATCTTGACACCATTTAAAACATGTTTGGATTCAGTGTGCAGTTCTGTGACATATTTTAAACTCTTATCATGAACCAAGCAGGGGCCAGAAGAAGTCTCTTCACATAAAGAGTGTGTTTGTGTCCAGTAGGTCAAGGTTCAGCGGTCAGCACGTAGGCCACAGATCAAGGTCAGCTCTTCCTGTTTGTTTACACAAAAACAGGCCACGCTAAACACACGGACATCAGGAGTCCACTCTGATGACGCAAGTCACTGTGATGTTTTTCTACCTCTCGCAGAGTGCCACTCATAGTCCAATTCAACTGAAAAAATGCCACGCACAGTGACAGAAGCACTTCAGTTTGTGCAAGAGCCCTGGTGCATTGACGGGTTCTCACAATTGAATGTAGAGGTAATTCATTTCAGCCACAGACAAGATGACTATTATTCATAAAGCTGTTCATGAATAATGGGTTCAATTATTCCATAAAAAATAACAATGGCATACAATTTATCAAGTATTTTGGCATTTTGGAAAAGTGCCATAGCATAGTCTATCAGAGTACATGAACTCACTACAAGAGCACGGCTCCAACACGTTCAATTAATTTGGATGTATGTTTTAAACATTTTAAATTTTAAAAGGAAATGAAATGGAGTCATGTTTAATGTAATGTTTTACCCAAAAATGAAATAATGAAAATTATTCCACCCAATAAAGAAAATTCTGTCATCATTTTACTCACCATCATGTCATTCCAAACCTGTATGAGTTTCTTTCTTCTGTGGAACAAAAAATAAGATTTTTTGAAAAAAAATGTTGGGTCCATTTGACTTGTATTGTGTTGACTTGCATTGTATTTTTTTGCCCATACTATGGAATTCAATTGGACCTGAAATGGTTTTGGTTACCAACATTATTCAAAATATCTTCTATTTGTTTCCATACAAGAAAGAAAGTGAAGGAACGATATGAGAGGGAGTAAATGATGACAATTTTCATTTTTGACATCTATCCTTTTAAATCTCAGTCTATCATATGACTTGGGGTGTTCTGAAGTCATATGGGGCATATTAAATAATTGTATGATACTATAATGGTGATTTTTGTATTTCTTACTTCACAGCATGTGAACTGATGTTGTATGGAAAGTGCTGCATGAAGGTTCCTTAAAAGCATCTTGCGGTCCACAAAAAACAGAAGCATACGTGTTTGGAAGCACTGAGCCTTACTCAGTCTATATGAGTCTGCAAGCCAAGGTGGGAACTGTATCACTTGCGCATCCATTGAGCATTGATTTAATGAAAATTAAAAAAACAAAAAGGCCAGTTCTGTGATGTGGGTTAATAAAACTTACATGTATAAAAGTATTATTATATATACGAGGTTGAGGTGAGGTTGTGCTGGATGCCAGCATGGTTGTGATTAACTGTGGCCGAATCACAGTCATACTGATATTCAATACAAAAGCAGGACTGTGAGCGTCTCTCACATCTCTGAAACACTGTCAGGGTTTGTTTTGTTATAATGACTGGAAAGTTTCTCTCTGTGATTACATCAGAAGCTCTCCTTGGTTATAACAGAAGGCATACATTTACAGATGCAACAGCAATCTCTTTACAAATGAAATGTGTTGGAAAAATGTTAGCGGTAATGATGACAGATGACATGTGTCCTGAGGACAGATGAGAGAGTAACATTCTCCAGCACACCACCTCTGTCCTCCTGTAGAGTCTACTAAAAGTGATGCTGTACGACTGTCATTTTCTCTTTGAGCTTTCTGTAAATGGAGAATATAAGCCATTATATCCAGAGTATTTGTTCAATCATGCCCATTTGTGTTAGCATGAAAAGGATGCTTAAACTGGTTTAGCTTCATGATAGACACTTAATGTTATATGTATATATATGTATATGTATATACTGTATGTATATATATATGAATATCAATGTCTAAAAAACACCTATTTTTGTGAGTGCGGATCATGGTTTTATGAACAAATTTAACAAATATTATTATTATTATTATTATTACAACAAAATGACTAAAACTCCAATCTATCATAGTCTCTCAATGATACTAAAATAACACTAATTTGGTGACATTAATTACATTTTGCATAATGAGCTCTAATACACCTGCATACATTTTATTTTAATAAATCAAAATTGCAGTGGTATGTCAGTGGATGTATATCAACAGGGTGGACCAAATTTGCTCATTGTTTAGTAATTTTACTACAATGTATAGCGAGCTGCCGCAGTTGCTTTTTTTTGTATTTCTATGACACAGTTTACTTACCTTAAGAACTCAGTTAACATGCAACTAATTTTCACAGAGATGAGAGGCTGCTGCATGAAAGAGATCAGGATAATCTATTGAAATTGATGCAAATGGTGATTAGCGATATTTGAGCTCACATCTGGAGCTGTGTTGCCACATTAGGGGCTTTTTTTTTTACCTTAATTTTGTAGGAAATGAGAGTGAGAGATCTGGATCAGACTCAAACCTTGTGATCCAATATTTCCTGATTTTGTGCACAGCTCTGATGAAAGCAATTGTGAGTTAACTTTAATGCCCTTTACTGTATAAACCAGAGATGCAGTATTTCTTTCTAGCCATGAAAACATATTTGGATAATTTTATTAAAAATACATTATTGTTTTACGACAATGGGATTGTAGCTGCTTTGCACTTTTGTGATAAACACACCATCACATACAGAATGAGTCTGTCTCCATCTCTATGTGAAACTGTCACAAAAATATGAAGACAGTGATATTTTTTCTTATATTTTCAGATTTTTACATACATAAATATTTGTTTTAATCTGCACGTCTACCGAGGTTGAATATCTGTATAAAACAGCATACAAATGCAGACAAGTGGATAAATATGTGCATATTATTATCATTATTATTACTACATTAAAAATCCAGCTCCACAAAACCATATAACATATTCTGTTTAGCTGCAAGTGTGTGTCACTGCATATTCAGTTTCCATTTGGATAGATGGATCACTTGATGCTGGACACTTGTCGCGTCACGCCTGGTTAAGACTGATTAAGCTACAGATGACAGAGTCAGATTGTGTTAACGTCATGAGTGTCTGTCTCTCTACAGGACAAATGACAGTGGTAATGTGATTTCACAGGGAGATAAAGAGCATGTGTGTTTGAGAACATTTTATTAAATGAGCCCTGACCAGCATCCAGCTTCATGCGCAGTGTTTCATGTACTTGGACAGATTTAATAAACTCAGAGCTGATTCGTTTAACACACCACGAGAAGGAAAGCGGGAATGATTGGCAATAAAATTTGAGCTGGTTAAAAACAGAGAAGTCAATGCTAATTCAGTAAGTGAAGGCTTATTGTTTCCTACAGCTCTCAGGCACTGTTTGTACTTGTTGAACACCTGTAAGTGCACATACAGCACACATGAGCGCTGGGATACATGAGGCTCTTATTATCTCAGGGTATGTGTATCGCAGCACGTGTGATCACTCACCGTGCAATGAAACTCTTGGTGAACTCGTGGACCCCTTCGTAACCCCACATCATTGGACCGCATGGTCTCAAGTCCACAAACATACTGCAAGCAAAAATGGTAAGCACTTTTTTGAAGCAGCGAGCTCTAATCTGATTGGCTGGCTTTATGCAACTTCCGTGAGCCAGGTTACTGTAATGAGCACTTCCGAGCAAAAACTAATCAATGGAATAGTCAAAGTTAATCAGCATTTTGTTTGAGGCATTTGGTAGCAGGTTAACTAGATATGCACAAACAGAATTTTGTTTCCACTTCGTTTTCTAAATTATGCTTGTGAAATCATCAGCACTGTACAAAGGTACAAACAGAAGTTTACTCACATTTCAACCTTTTTGTGTTTTCTAACTTTTTGTGATGTGACAGTGCTATTTTAATATTTCAAATGTCAGTCAAATGTTCTCTTGATCGGTTCTTGGCCAGAATAAGCTGCAATGTAGACATAACTAGTCAAAAATCTGCTAAACATAGGCACACATAGGGAAAAAATCTAAATGTGTGCAAAGTCCAAAGCTGTACCTATACATATAATTAATGGCAGTTTCCAGCTGTAATGAACACCAATGGCAGTAAAACACCAACAAGTTTTATTCCTTTTCACACAAATCATGATTACTGGGGCAGATTATTAAATCAGTAGATTAATCAAGACTTACTATGCAGTTCCTTGCACAATACCATCTTATGACCTTATAAACATTTTTTATCATAGTACATTATTTGTAAACTAATTTTAATGTTTGCATCACATAACCGACCATATGCACAGGTTTTCTGACATAGTAAACTTGCTCAGTAGATCACCTGGTACAGCACTGCACTTGCAATTCAGAGCACTCAGGTACGAGTCCATAGAAACACGAGTCACGATAAAAGAGCAAGCTAAAATGCCAATGTTGCTTCAGTAAATGACTTTTTTTAGTATCTCACATTTGGGTAGGTTAACACTATTGGTTAGGTTTAGACTGGAGTTTTTTATTATATATATGTTATTTTTAAATGCGATAAAGCATTAACCTTTAGTATCACCTATCACCACATTTCATTTCAGAAATACTGCAATATGCACAACAACTAACATAAAACATTGCCAGATTCATGTTCATCAGTTTTGGACGAAACTGAACCTGCTCTCAGCTTTTAAAGTGTCGAGAAATGTGCAAGAAGCACCATTATATCATTTTGGAGAAATCTCACCACATGTACATTTTTAATGTGAGACTAGGGTAGGTTATTTCAGAGTGGCTAGCAATAGCAAGCTAGCTTTGAAAGCAAGATCCCACCTTCCCTGCATAATCACTCCCCAAAGCCAGGCCTCCTCCAAAACACATGAAAACACAGAACACAGGCAGCCTAGAGGCTATCCAACGACACAATGAGAGACGGCGATGGTGGAGGATTGATTTCAATGCTGTCAGATTACCTCATGTCTCATTCACCGGTGAGAAAACATTACAGTACAAAGTGCATAATATTACAATAATAAAGCCTTCCATTCTTGCTCGGTCTGCAATAGCGTAATGGAACGTGCTGATGACGTATCATGTCTGCACAAACAAGGTGCCGAGAAATGTGCAAGAAGCACCATTATATCATTTTGGAGAAATCTCACCACATGTACATTTTTAATGTGAGACTAGGGTAGGTTATTTCAGAGTGGCTAGCAATAGCAAGCTAGCTTTGAAAGCAAGATCCCACCTTCCCTGCATAATCACTCCCCAAAGCCAGGCCTCCTCCAAAACACATGAAAACACTGAACACAGGCAGCCTAGAGGCTATCCAACGACACAATGAGAGACGGCGATGGTGGAGGATTGATTTCAATGCTGTCAGATTACCTCATGTCTCATTCACCGGTGAGAAAACATTACAGTACAAAGTGCATAATATTACAATAATAAAGCCTTCCATTCTTGCTCGGTCTGCAATAGCGTAATGGAACGTGCTGATGACGTATCATGTCTGTGCGGACAGGGTGTGCGGAGGTAAATACATAATTTGACAGGCAGGTAGGATAGCCTATTGTAGTCCTTGGACCAAGAGATATGATTGGATGAGCATTTTATGGTCCTACACCTTCCACAGATGATATAAACACATTTAGACCACCTAACTTATTGATTGCTGTCGGGATGTGAAGAGGCTTTTAACCAGCATAACAAAAAAATGTTTTGACCTACCCTGCCTTTAAGTACTGAGCCATGTCAGTTTTTTTTTAAACCTTTTTTATCCTTTGTTTAGAAAAAACTAAGAAAAAACTAATTGTTTTAATTATGTTGTGTGTGTGTCATATCTGACTCATATTCACATATCCATTTAAATCTTATTAAAATTGGAGTGGAGAATGAGTTTCAGGCAAAAGGTCAGATAAAAAAAAAATTGTAGTAGATGATCACAGTCACTTCAGCACCACAGCAAGATGTTGTGATGGACTTTTCTGTTCTCTTTCCACACTGACAGCTACTCTCTTACGTCTCTTGGTATTGTACGGATGTATAAGTCAGCATAAAACAGACACTGACTACACTGTCTGAACAAACAGATACAATTTTATTTTGTGCAGTCATTCCAAAAGATCGGATTTGAGAAACAAATCGGAATTGGGTGCAATATGAACAAAGCACAGTGAATACAACTATGACATTTTTATTTGCCTCAAATGCTCTTTCTGTTTGACATACTGTAATGGAAAAATTAGCAGTGTCTGGACAGAATGCCTGGTACAGAGGATGCAATCGTCCCCTCTACACGTACCCTTTGCTCTGTCACCTGATTTGGTATGATTCAGCAGACAGGGAAAGATATTTTTAAAACATCCTCTGTGCTGCCTTTAATGGGAGAACTTATTCCATTTTTAATACAGTAGCACAATAAGCTGAGTAAACTGCTGTGCTAAAAATATCCTAGATATTAGGCACAGACTAGTAGCAATGAGAAAACTCCATTCACAAGCGTGAAAAACAGCAATAAACACTGTGCTAAAATCACACACACACACACACACACACACTACTTAATGTGATGCTTCCCACCTCACAATGTGATATATCAGCCCACAGCATCTACACTCCAGGAACAGAGGCACAGATATTGATTAAAGCATGAACTATTCTTATAGTTACCTCAATTAGTGTTTGTAGTAGTTTGCATCCATTCCTTCAGACTGGTAGTGAACAAATCTTATAAATAAATTATTCTTGTTCACATCCATGCACTGACTGTTAAGTCCCTACTTAAGATTGTGAATAAAGGCTGAAAAAAAGCACAAGCAAGTTTTTATTTATTTCAATAATTCAACTCAAATTGTGAAACTCGCGTATTAAATAAATTCAATGCACACAGACTGAAGTAGTTTAAGTCTTTGGTTCTTTTAATTGTGA
>NW_015554139.1:2773585-2798952 GCF_001515605.1 Sinocyclocheilus anshuiensis
GCTAGGAGATATGATCATTTAAACCACATATTACACTGTCTGTAGGACTTGGTTGCACCAGTGCCATCACTCACATGTGTTAATCTGAAGCTCTGGGTTTACATTTGGCTTTTGGAACTTGTTTGGATGTGATAAGATAAAACACATTTGTTAATTTTTGTGTGCATGTTCACTGTATTGACAAGGCCCAAACATGAATGTTCTCTAAATTTGGCGAAGTCAAGAAAATAAAAAATGGCTTCTATGCTCATGAAAAAGGATGATGCCATCAGGGCATGTGGAGAAATTTATGCCCATATAAAGAACAACAGTAAGGCCCCAGTTACACACGTTGCCATCACTAGCCCACATAGGAGACTCAGCCTTCATGTTCAGCTGACAAAAAGTGATGCAAATGCAAGATATAACTTGTCTTGAAGGTCTATAATAAACAACATCCATGACAGACAAGGCCTGTGCAACTAAGGCATTGTGTGGAGGTCTGGATTTCAATGTATGGGGGAACTAAGAGTGAAACAACACCATTGTGTCACATACTTTCAATATCCTAGCATGTGAATTTGAATAAGTTGTAAATTACTGAAAATTATTCAAGTATAGCATGCCTTGAGGTTTATACCCTGTGAACTGAAAGACCTTTTCTCTAGTACTTAATTGCTTATTGTGAAATACTATCTTATCTTGTAATATGTGATGCTGTAGCCAACAGAAGAACCTGTAAATGTCTGAATGCATCAGATGGTTGATGGCCACTTCAGGTCCCCTCAAGCATTAAAACAGTCTGGATGGATTTATGTTTGCATTACAAACATATTAAACATGTGTTCACTCTTCATAGATAATTCAGTTTTTATCAGGACAAAGCAGATGTTGAGTCCAGATACACATCTCTGATGTAGAAGCAACCAGTGTTGCCAACTTGGCTGGTTATCCGCTCAATTAAGCTGATTTAGATTTTAAAAAGTCTATAACACCTGGAGAGAGCTATCCCTTAGCATTCCAATTCATCTCAATGGCAGTTGCTTGGTTGGCGCATGAAGCCCAGGAAGAACTCAAACTGGATGCTGCCATCTTTTCTTTGTGAGGCTTCAGTTCCAGAAAGCTTTTTGAGTCATAAATGTCATGTTTTTGAAAATATTTAGATTTCTTTTTTCCATACAGTACAATGAAAAGCACAATGAATGTGGGGACCCAACTGCATTACTTGTAGGACAAAGTGCAGGTATCGCACACAGAACACATAATTCTAAATGGATGTGTAAAAAAAATTAAAATAAAATAAAGAATTAAAAAAAAAAAAATTCAACAGCACAAACAGAAAATTTTAAATTATGAGAGTGGCTCTCTGTGGTCCAGCCAGTTTTTGAAGAGGTTTCCAAAGCTGCACCGCTAACAGACACTGAGCGGCAGTGAGTAGGTACACAGAAAACAAAGGTTTTGAAGGCTTCAGTTCCAGAAAGCTTTTTGAGTCATAAATGTCATGTTTTTGAAAATATTTAGATTTCTTTTTTCCATACAGTACAATGAAAAGCACAATGAATGTGGGGACCCAACTGCATTACTTGTAGGACAAAGTGCAGGTATCGCACACAGAACACATAATTCTAAATGGATGTGTAAAAAAAATTAAAATAAAATAAAGAATTAAAAAAAAATAAAAATTAAACAGCACAAACAGAACATTTTAAATTATGAGAGTGGCTCTCTGTGGTCCAGCCAGTTTTTGAAGAGGTTTCCAAAGCTGCACCGCTAACAGACACTGAGCGGCAGTGAGTAGGTACACAGAAAACAAAGGTTTTGAATTGTCACTTTTGAACTGTCCTTAAGTCTGTTTCATACTGTTTATAACATTCCAAAAATTTAATTCATATTTAAGGGTGAAAATCTGAAGGCTTGTGGAGTCTGTGCTTTGATGGGTGACACAAAGCTTGATTTTTTGACTTATTTTGGAAGTATTTTCATTGACGAGAAAATAAATAAATAAATATGGCAAAATTGTCTTAAACGTAAATTATTCAAATGTCTTGTTAACAGACCTGTCATATAAAAGTAATAGCACCTCAGATGTGATTACCTGCCGCTCAACCATAGGCTAGGCTATATATTTTAGTCTAAATAGTGGTGCATCATTTAATTTGTTGCAATCAAATACATATGGAGAGATAAACACTTATGGTTTTACACAGTTCATGTAAAAATAATAATAATAATAATAATAAATGCAGTTGAGTGAAGTCAGCGTCACCAAAATATCAAGTGGCAAAAGAAAACATGAACACAACAATCACTAACATAACACAACCAACTATAAACACAACTGTGAAAACTTCTGTCATGACTGACAACCTAGAACAGCTAGAATAAAGGTAACAATTAGCAAGCATATGCGAGTAAATTATCAGCTAAAACGTATCGATACATTTGAACTACAAGCGATCTCTCACTTTTTCCAGCTCGCGCTTCGCTTCTTTGGTGACTGTTTGCTAAAATCTAGGAACAGGCCAGCGAAAAACATTATTCTACACTTTTATCGCAATTTCACAATAAGCAAATATGTTATTAAAATACGATTAAATGGTCATTTGACTCAATTTATGGATAGATAAAATGTAAACAACTTGCTTGTCAGTGAGTCCTGTCAGTTCTCGCGCCACGCGCGCGGGGAGAGAGAGAACAGACGGCGCGTGGCACGAGAACTGACAGGATCCGTTTAAACTGTGGAAAACACTACAAAATAATAGTAGTGTTTATAGCCTACTATATGCTCTTCTTATAAACAATTATCAGCTAAAACGTATCGATACATTTGAACTACAAGCGATCTCTCACTTGTTCCAGCTCGCGCTTCGCTTCTTTGGTGACTGTTTGCTAAAATCTAGGAACAGGCCAGCAAAAAACATTATTCTACACTTTTATCGCAATTTCACAATAAGCAAATATGTTATTAAAATATGATTAAATGGTCATTTGACTCAATTTATGGATAGATAAAATGTAAACAACTTGCTTGTCAGTGAGTCCTGTCAGTTCTCGCGCCACGCGCGCGGGGAGAGAGAGAACAGACGGCGCGTGGCACGAGAACTGACAGGATCCGTTTAAACTGTGGAAAACACTACAAAATAATAGTAGTGTTTATAGCCTACTATATGCTCTTCTTATAAACAACTATAACATAAAATGTCACTAGCTACTTTCATTTGGCAAAAAAAAAAAAAAAATTAAATGCAGAATAGAAAACAGAAATGTTAAAGTTTAGCTAGGCTACTATTCGCCTTCGTAAGCATACAAAAATAAGATTTCAGGAAATATGTTATAGCTTTCTCTGTAGTTTACATTGAGTGATGTTTTTGTCCTCTTAAACTCCTGCGTTGATAAGATTGAGGTTAAGCAATCAGACAACGTGTTTTTAAGAGTTCTCTTTCTAAAAGATTTACTTTAGGTGTTACTTACTTTCTCCACCAAAATAAACAGTTTCATTTAAATCAAAATCCGTATGGATAATCTATTATGATTCTCAGAATAACTGTCGCTTCTACTTATTAACTTTCCCTTTTGCTCTTAAAAACGAAAAAAGCAGAAACATTATGTAGTTTCACTGTTCAGGGGAAAAGAAAAAAAAAATGAAACGTGTCTCGAAAGTCACAGTTGAGAAATAAATCAAAAGTGTTTTACCTTTAGCTCGTTTAATTCCGCGAAAATCCTCAATCTGCGATCCACAAGCGGTCATCTTCAGAGGGACAGAACCGAATCCCGGTGCAGGATTTAACACGTAATCCAATCCTGAATGGATTGAGGCGAGATGAATCCTTCGGAGAATATCAGTCTGCTCTGACTGGTCTGCCGTGAGTGACACGCATGAGCTCCAGTCCACGAACACAATGAAGCGCTCAAAGTGAAGCTGCGGAGCGCGTGTCTGCATCATCAGCCTGAAGTCAACACAGCACAGCGACCACTGCTGACTGCATTATACTATTAACTAAATGACAGCGTTAATTACGGTCAATAGAGTGAGACTGTAAGACAGTAACGTTCAATTTACTGAATGTGACATTATCTTTATTTATATTACTTCAGCTAGTATATGGCAACAAATACTAATAACATATTTACTTTAAGCTGTATAGAGAAGACTGGGGTTAGATGTCTGACTTTTTACTCCTCGTTATTTTACTTTCTGATTATTTTAGCTTATCTACTTCACAAGAAAAAGATACACTGAACACACATTAACCTTTTGAGACAAAGTGCCCCAACAACAGTACATGAGGTCAAATTATAAGGGGCAAGTTGTCACAGTGGAAGCTGCTATTAAACAGTGTGTTTTCCAGCAACATTTTAACAGCATAAACAATGAAACATAGCCTAATACAGTTCATGAAAGAGCATACATGTAAAAGCTTAAAAAAAAAAAACGTTTTGGCCAACAGAAACTGTTACTGTAAATATTACTTTGTATAAAATTAAAACATACAAAATGTGACCAGCTGACATTTATGAAAAATACCCTTGTCCTGAGAACTCCATGTTTATAAATGATAGAGTTGACATCTAAATGTCAGTGTGGATCTATCTATCTATATCTATCTATCTATCTATCTATCTATCTTACTAGACTAACATCTATCTATCTATCATATTAGACTAACATGGAGGACTAAATTCACAAAAAAAAATGAGAGAGAAAAAAAAACTGAAATTACAGAACCACAGCTAGAGAAAACACACTTGTGTAATTAGACTTTTGACTCAAACTTTAGAATTGCTGAGATATAGTCGTTGTTGTGGCACACTTAGACATTTAGACACAGCTTTAACAAAACTGATTTGTCTTTATTTTAAAATATGATAATGTGAATGACATACTGTACAAAGAAACTCTCAATGTAGGGACCTAAAGAAAATACAGGCAGTGCTGTAACACATTCACCATATATACAATGTGTATTATTCTATAACGTCTTCTGCATACAAGTATCATGTTCTTCATCCTAAAGATTAGGATATGGAAACATGCACCATCACAAAGTCATCATGCGACAAACACACCATGAATGAGATCCACTGCTGTGCTACGTCTGTGGAAATCTGCTCCCCTCTGCTGTGTGATTTATTTTTGTGTGTGAAAGATTGCTGGGAGCTCCATCATTACACTCAACACCTCACACAGAGCAATTGCAATGTACGCTCAGTCACAATGGAATGTTGAAACCCAATTAGCAGTATTGTTTCTTCAAAGGTTGTTCAAGTAGCACAACAGGACACTGAAGCTAAATACAGTGTTGTGTGCTCTTTTTCTGCTCAAAAGCTAAATGACAGGAGCCTTTAAAGTTCATTTAAAAATATATAATGGGTTTGGAATAACAAATAGCCTTTGTGGGCCTACATATAACAAACGTTAAAACATTTGGGGTCTGTAAGTATTTATTTATTTCTGTCATGACAACTCTCGGAGGGATTGGCATGGTAATGTACATGACAGTGTTAATGTATTTGGTCTTGGCGGAATAGATCTGCTACGCTGCTGCTGCTGTGGCAGAGCAAGTACCGAGACTTGCTACTGTCAATACATCCACAGCATGCTGCTGTGAGCATGTAAGAAATACTGTTGCACATATAACATACATGAAGAACCCCCATATAGCATACATGAATCACCCCGTAGCAGATCTATACAGGTGGAGCTGGGGAAGGTGGAGGGTTTCTGAAGTGTGCTGCCAACTGCTACAGCAAACAAAAGCCAGGTATTTGAATATTAAGCAGTAAGCTCATTGGTTACCGATACAGGAGAGAACCAAGTTAGTTTCCAAATAAATATTTTTTTAAATTTCATTAGGTTTAACTTTATGTACTAAAATAAAAACTAAAATAAAAATGAATACAAAACTAAATAGACTATAAAACTATAAAATATCACTATTTAAAAAAAGACTCAAATTAAAATGAAAAAAGAAAAAACAAATAAATTAAAACAATTAAACTGTTAATAAAAACAATGATACTAAAATAAAAAGCATCACAGTTACTACAAAAATATGAAGCCACACAACTGGTTTTAACACTGATAATAAGTTTCTTTAGCAGCAAATAAGCATATTAAAATGATTTTTGAAGGATCATGTGACACTGAATACTAGAGTAATGATGCTGAAAATTCAGCTTTGCATCACAGGATTAAATTACAGATGGTGCGTACATTTAAAATATATTAAAATAGAAAACTATTATATTCAATTTGCACCAATATTCAGTAATATTTCACTGGTTTTACTGTTGTTGTTTTTTTTTTTTTAACAGTATTTTTGATATGGTGCGTACATTTTTAAAATATATTAAAATAGAAAACTATTATATTCAATTTGCACCAATATTCAGTAATATTTCACTGGTTTTACTGTTGTTGTTTTTTTTTTTTTTTTATAAATACGAAAGGAGAATTTTTGAAGAATCTGCACAGTTTGAGACTCGGCACCAATTTTCTTAACCAATGACATGGGCTTGACCAATGGCAGATGGAGGAGGGTTGAGGAAATTTTTATTTGGCCGTGCTAGTGACATAGAAACTACACAACATAGAAAAAGAGCTTTGTTAATATTCTTCAACAATTCTCCTTTTGCTTTCCATGGAAAACTGACAGCATACAGGTCTGGAACGGCAGAAGGGTGAGTAAATAATGACATAAGTTTTATTTCTGGGTGATCTATCCTTTTAATGACTGTACAGGAAGAACTCGACCAGACACTTCCCTTCAACAGTTCTTCCTTCAAACCCACTGCCCTAACAGCCTCTTCATAAAGCTCCCAGACTCCATTCAACCCTAACGTTGTCCTTTAGCTTCAATCCACTCACGTGTAGAATCGTGATCCCCTGCTTACAGTAACACCGCGGGAATTGTCTCTGCGTAAGAAAGACGTGCCAACAGATGCATCTGTCAGTGAGAGCCACTGAAATGCCAAGCATAAATAAATACCACTGTCATGGGTTATTGACCCCATGATGAGTGACTAGCCAACTAGGGAAGTATTAATAATTAGCTAGCAAGCATGTTAATTTGAGAGGAGAGGCTGTTTGTTAATTAAATTAAATTCAAACAATGGATTTACACTTAGATTCGTTATAATTAAAATGTCTTGATTTTGGGGAAGACTGCAGCTTTAGAGATTGAAGTTCTTTTTTCATATGTTCAGAGCATATGTTGAAGCATATGGTGACCCTTTATGAAGGCTTTTTTTCCCGTTTAAATGGGGGAAAATGCAGTATGTAATATAGAGTTTTCAATATATATTTTTAGTATGTACTATAAAGGGTGATGTATTGAAATTTGTATTTTTTATTGTTTGTTACTGTTGTCATCAGCAGTGGATTTCATAAAGTTGTGATGTTCTCTCTCGCACACGTGCACATCCATTTTTTGTCACTCATTTGATCCAAGCATTTATCCACTGACCCACAAAATACTGAGACAGATGCAAGTATGATGTTATCAAATAAATCACGTTTGAGCTTCTGAATCGATCAAAAAGAATGATGGCACCCAAAACACACTGTTTAAACATATTTTATGCAGAAAAACAGCTATTTTGGATGTAATTGAAATTATTGTTACAATTATTTTACTTAATTTTGTTTGTTGACATTCATGCTCTGCTAAAGCTTGACCTTCAGACCAATAACAAAAACATCACATGACTGCTTATCAAAACTTGTTCAATTATGTCATATATGAGCATGAAGTTTCTGATATTGCGTCACAATGGAAAATTACCATGATGGTACGCAACTTAACCTAATTAATATTCATGAGCGAATGCCTTTGCAGTGCTGTGACATTGCCTGACTGCACTTCTCAAAACACAGTGACTCAAATGCACTGAAGGATAAAAAACAAGATCGGCAAAACTTCAAAAGGCATATTTTTTCTTCTACATGCTCCTGTTCACTGTGAACTCTGTCCCAATACAAAGTTCATTGCCCCACTTTGAAGATAAGCTTTGGTGAGGCAAACTACTCTCTGTGAACAACACAGGTCACTGCTTTTCATTCAGTGTTTCACCCTAAGAAGAAACTATGAAGACAGTTTTGATCAAACTTTAAAGGGGTCATATGATGTTGCTAAAAAGAACATTATTTGGTGTATTTGGTGTAATGAAATGTGTTTATGCGGTTTAAGGTTAAAAAAACACATTATTTTCCACATACTGTACATTATTGTTTCTCCTCTATGCCCCGCCTTTCTGAAACGCGTCAATTTTTACAAAGCTCATCGGTCTGAAAAGCAAGGTGTGCTGTGATTGGCCAGCTATCCAGTGCGTTGTGATTGGCCGAATACCTCAAGCGTGAGACGGAAATGTTACGCCCCTTACCATACTGTGATGATGCCCTGTCAGGCCGGAGCGATGATTCAAAAATATGAAAACCCATTATAAACGAGGCATTCGTTGCATCCAGTGGGGACATAATTATGGATTATAACGAATTATACTGTCTTTTTACGCGTTGCATTGCATCGCGCCGCTTAACCATAAAACCATGTCTGCATTTGTGATCGGAGATTTGAAATTGCATCATATGACCCCTTTAAAGAGCAAGAATGGTTAGCCCTCGCAAAAATGTCAATTGTCCATACATAATTTATTTTCCCCCAAAATTCTATAATATACTACGAAGCTGTCAACATTCTGGCAAGGTGGCAGCTAAAAAGTTTGGAGTCAAAAGTCCAATAACACAAATGTTTTTCGGTGGATTTGGTTTCATGCCCATTATTGGGGTATGTTGTTAGAAAAGGTCACAGTGTGTTTAATGAAATGTTCAATAGCTTTTTATAGTCAGGTACAGTCAAGTTTTCAAAAGTATACATCCACCAAGAAACAGTGTACAGCTAGTGCCAGTCTCCCTTGTATAATACAATATAATTGCAAATGGGCTAGTAATCCAGTATTCTATTATGTATATAGTCTACAAATTGCTGAATTTGAGCAAACACTTTTACATAATATTTAGTTATTTAAAAAACAGAAAATAATATAAAAATGCTACAGTAAAGACCTGTTTATTGGTTAACACTAAGTTACATTATCACATATAGTGAAAACTGTAAATGGTTTAACAGTGGTTGCACTGATTGCATTTACAGTGTACTTATCTAAGAAAGTACTGGGTAATATAAGGCAACTACATGGATTAAGGTTAGGTTCAGGGATAGGTTCAGGGTTAGTAGCTACTGTACTTATTACACAGTTACTGAATTACTGTAACAAGTAGTATGTCCATGAGGAACAGGACTGTAAAATAAAGTGCTGCCAACGTCGTGTTATATGTAATTGCACTGTACTGTATAATGCTGTCAAATGTATCATTTAGCAAGTAAAAACTATGAATTGCCATATAATTTACAGTCAGAAACAACAAAAGTACATTCCCAGAAATTCTTGTGACACACATATTATATTTTATGTACTGTAAATAGATTTGTTTCTTCTTAATTCTGTTATAAGTCATCAGTAATGTACAAGGGTGTTACCTAATGTACGTAGGGCACTTTTTAGGTACACCTTTGTACCTAAAGGGCACTTATTAGTACCTTAAATGTACCTATATAAGGGCCTTTCGCACCGCTTTAGTTCCAGAACTAAATGTACAGTACTAAAGTACTGGGACGATTTTGCGCGAACTATTGTTCTGGTACTATGAAAAGGTTCCCGCGGTGCGAAAGGCCCTATAGTACATATTAGTACCCTTTGAAAGGGTACCGCCCCAGTGGCAGCTTGTATATCCTGATGCCCTGTGTCTTGAGTGATGTTTTGTCTTTGTGTATGAATCATTCAACAATTCTGTTGTACCACCTGTATTATGTAATCAGTAGATTTTAAGGTAAAAAGCAGATTTTGGTGTAAGTAGATTGGTATATTAACGTTATATAACTTACTGAAATATATGGTTAGAAGTTGTAAAATTTACAGGCAGCAATGTGCCATCCGATCAATTTCTGGCTGAATTTCTGGCTACCACAGCTGCTGATGTTTTACCATAAATTTAACAGGATATTTTTAACGAGGCACTTGTGCTAATCTAGCAAGCAGGCAAACTATTACTGGCAAATTAATCTATTACTCGCTAAGAAAAGTCAATATTTCTCTCTTGTCCAATATTTTGGATAAACTCTGAACTTCAGCCAACGTGAACAGTAGTTGAGTGGGAACTGGCTAGTCCCTGAGGTGTATTTTCTGGCAGGTCCAGCTGTCCGGACTCCCATGCACACCAAAGCCAGCAGTGAACTGTAAAAAAAACGTGACTACTCTCAGGCCTGATAAAAAGCTTCTAGAGCCATAAAAATTAACGTGACATTGACTGACTACAACTGGCAAACCACTCTCAGATCGAGGTGTCAGTAAATGATTGTCTTCTGTTTTTTTTAAAGGATTACAGAGTTCTTCGAACTGACAGTGGGTGTTAAAGTACGAGATTCCTCATAAATGGCGCTGAGTATTTCCAGAGTCTGAGCTAAAGGTCCAGAACTGCGCCAATTTTCTGTGAAAACCCATCATCAGGCCTGAGCCATTACGGATATTACGCTCAGTTCTGAAAGAAGATCTTTTTGAATTAGATAAATGCTTCTTCCAAAGTCTTCCAGAAATAAATGTATCAAATTGCTTAGGGCTTTTCAGTCATTCTTTGGAATAGGCAGATTAATCTACAATGTTGAAAAAGGCTCTCTCATTACGATGGAAAGTGTGTTGCAATAGCAGCCAGGTAAATTATATAAATGTAATTTTCAGAGACACTGGTAATGAAGACGTTATCATTGCCCTTGTGTCCTGCTTTGTTGTACACATAAGACATACAGTACAAGGCTCAAGTGCCACTTGATAAATGAAGCTGCACTATTACAAATTAAGCTTACATTCTGGATTCCTCAAAGAACCTTTCAGTGAACAGTTCTTAAAAGAACCATTTTTCATAGTGTGAAGAACATTTTAATAATCTAAAGAACCTTTTTTTCGCTATTAAGAACCTTTTGTGGAATGGAAAGATTCCATGGATAATAAAAGTTCTTCATGGAACCAATAATGCCAACAAAGAACCTTTATTTGGTATGGGTGGAAGTAAACTTTGCGATGGAATTAAACTTTTCCATTTTGCTTTCATATGCCAGAATGTTTGCATGTCAAAAACAAAGTGTTATCCAGTCGAATGCATGAATAGTGTCTGGATTTTAAAATGCATTAGAGTACCGAGGTGTGAGAGATAAGCTCATTTGAATCAGTTTACAGGCAGGTTTAAATCAGCACAGCGTGAAGCAAATTGAATTTGTAGGACATACATTTACCCTTTGAGTCCTGTCATTTGCAGTCTTTCTGACATTCTGCAGTCTCATCCATAGGCAGATGAAAAATGTAGTTTCTAAACTCTACTGAACAATGTCCTCATTTGCCTCCACAGCAAAGAAATCAAAACCTACCTGTGACCGTCAAGCACATCCCATTTCATTTCATAGAAACCTCAAACCAACAGAGCCTTCAGAATCTCAAAGTTGTATGGAAATTTCAGTTGGAAAGGCTGAATGGTCACAACAATCTTTAGTTTTGGCTCTGTAATAGAAGTGGTAAACAGATGGTAAAATACAGATAATGATCGCTGGAGGAATGACAAATAAGTGAATTCTGTTAAGTGACTATGTGCTGAAACTCAATGACTCAAGAGTTGTATTTATAAAGCAGCATTAGAGCATATACTGAGTTCCCCTGAGAAATTCACCTCCTGTGGTGAGAAAGATAACAGGATATAATTATAACTGCAATTCTGAAAGGTGCTGCCAGGGGGAGCTACTATTCAGAGGCATTGCAAACCCATACGAGCAAGTCAATAAAAACACACTATTTTTATTATTTGTTTAGAAACGATGCAATTTCTTGAGCATTGGGCCAAAGAGTTACAAAATGAAGACAAGCTGTAAGTAATTTCAGATGTTTTGCTAACACATGCTTTCTTCAAACCCCTTCATTGCAATGACACGTCAGCCAACCTGACAGGCAGGAAAGTGTCTGTTTCTGTCCAGGTTTGAGTTCTTAGGACACACATTTCAGTGATATTTATCTGGTAGTGGGGATTACATTAGGAAAAAAATAATTTAAAGCACTTTTGATGCAGTAAAAATATGACTGGAAGGTAGCATTGTTCCTCTACAAGCATTCATTTTCTTGTCTTGTTGCCTTGAGAATGCCGATAAAGAGAAAAGCACAAAAGCCAAGTGCTGGCCAGACATCACTTTTTAATACCTCAAGGAAGCCTGAATAGTTTTATCAATGCCAACTGAAAGATCATAAAAAAGGAGTCTTGGCAGAAAAGGATAGCATTAAGATGAATTTGTTGTCAAATAATACATTTACTAAACAAACGTTACCAGATTGTAACACATAATTTACAAAGACATTTGTCTCACAGCACGTTCTCTGGAAATAACTATTCTCCACTCTGTACACTCTTAAAAATAAAGGTGCTTCAAAAGATTCTTCAAGCGATGCCATAGAAGAACCATTTTTGGTTCCACAAAGAACCATTCAGTCAAAGGTTCTTTAAAGAACCTTTGACTGAATGGTTCTTTGTGGAACCAAAAATGGTTCTTCTATGGCATCGCTTGAAGAATCTTTTGAAGCACCTTTATTTTTAAGAGTGTAGCCTGACCAAAAAAAAATGTGTCTTTCATTTAAAACGTTGGCGTATGAGCCAACTCAGCTCAAATGAGCCAACTGAGCTAACAACTCAGCTCAACTTACACACGGAAAAGAAAGAGGACTCATGTTTTTTTTTTATATATAAAGCTTGTTATTAATTAAAGCAGTAATTCAATCATATTAAGAATGCAACCCTTTAAAATGCAGAGGTCCCATGAAAACAGTATTTAGATTGTGGAATTAATATTATTAAAAAAAAAGCCTCGCACAGTGAGCACATTTATGAATATTTGATGGTTTTTAATGAAGCCAAACATTTTGTTGCTATTTATACATTTATTTATTTTTGTTTTGTAATTTACATTACTTACCTTACCTATACTGCTCTAACATTATATAATTAAATTAAAAAATTAAAAATAAAAATCTAATCACAGCTACTACAAACTTTACAAATTTAAACACATTGATGCTAGTTTTTTTTTGTCCAATAGGCCAAACGAATCCTGAACTAAGGTCATGTCAGAATAATGTGCATTCATAAATGGGCTCGGCTGGTGCAAATGAGCGTGTATCAACATGATTTCTAAATATGAGGGATAAACACTGAGTGTTCTGGATGGTTTGGCTAGCAGAGGGACATCAGGGCTTTTTGCTCTAATTATCATGTTTTCACAGCAAATCTAAGTGATTTCTCTGCCTCACAGTTTCTGCATACTCTGTGAGCCTCAACACAACCTGTCAGACAATCTAAAGGGAACAATTAAACTAAAGAGTTTCATTGTGTTGATATTCTTAATGCAGACCCCCTTGCGGTCTGTAACATTAGTCAGTACAAGGAAACATAAATAGCTGTTTTTAGATGGAGGGTTTCATTTATTAGATCAGTGAGTTTTTGGCACATATCTTTTAGGAGGAGGATGGGGAGGAGAATCATAACCAAAATAAGTTTTTATAAAGACTCATAGAAAATTTCCATTTGTTGCCATCTATCAGATATGAGAATAAGCATATTTCAAATAATCTGAAAAAAAAAAAAACTTGAGATGAGTGTGCCAAATCAAAGTTTTTTTTTTTTTGCTTATTGCTTGATTAACTTAGTGACCAAAAACTCAAAAGCCAACAGAAATCGTCAGTTTTCATTGATAAATCAACATTACATTGATCTTGTTCAATGTAAATCACTGCCAGTGTTAAGTGCCTTAAGGCAATGGACAGGAAGGAAGCTCACTATTGAAAAAGAGCCATAGACTACTGTACACGGATCAATGTTACATACGCATTTACTGTTTTAGCAGCTCAAATTAATATACTAGATTTAAAAAAAATGTTGACAATGTATTGAAAATGTGCATCTTTTTTGACATATTCATGTGATTTGTGTGAATTTTTTTTTACATTTTTTATAAATAGCACACAGTGCAATAAACAATAAAAATAATTTAAAAAAAACAGCTTTTATAACACAGGTCCTGGCACTTTACATGAATACTGTCAATTTCAGTGGCACATTACTAAAGCAGTAAAGAACAAGTTCCAAGGATTTTTTTATTTATTTTTTTGGCTGTCAGAACTATTAGATAGGCTTGAATTAAACTATATTTACTATAAATTATGTATTATTTAGAACAAAAGGCTAGTACATCAAATCTATGTATCACCTTAAAATCATGATTTTGAAGTAATGTCCTCATCGTGATGGCATTATCACAATTTTGACCAAATCCTTTAAATTCATATCTTGTTTATTGCACTTAAAAAGTAATTTTAAGTAAAAGCTGTGCATTTGTCAAGCTAACCCATTTAGTCATGTTATTGTAAGATGAAAAATATCAGCTAATTTTTCTATAATTCATGAGAAATATAGATTTTTATAAGTCTACAAATCAATATTTGATCTAATTAAATTAAGCTAAATCTGCAACACTGTACTTGCAACCTTTTTACCCATGCTGAAATAATATTTTTTTCCCTTCATTTCAATCAAAACTCATATAAAATACAATTTCTCTGAAGGTGCACCTCCATGCACTGACCCTTTGTTGAAAAATATTAATCTAACTTTAAGAGTTTCAGGCCCTATTCTGTACCCCATTTATAAAAAGTGCAAGCCGCTGAAGAGTTTCGTGCCCATCAGAACTTGTGTAATGGCATGAAACCACCAGAGTTCCTATGAATGATTCAATGCTCATGTTATTCACACGTCTATGCTCCTGAACTCAGTCTAGACCATTGTTTTACCAAACTAGACAAGTCCATCACATGCTCCATGGCATCAAAATGCAATAGGGTACAATATAGTGTATCACTCACAACCCCATTTATTTCAGTCTTTCGTCACACTTAGCAAGACACAGAGATGATGTGGCATACTGTGTCTTCTGACCCACTTTATCTTCTCTTTCTTCATCCTTTCTTCTCACTCCTCATTATCACTTTTATTAATAGATGCTTACGCTGGTCAAGAAACGCCCACTCAAACAAACAAACAAACAAAAAAAAAGGTCTGTCAGATGAACACAAAAAAGCAACCAACCAGCTTGTTGGGTTTATATAAAATAGATGATATCACAATGAAAGAGTGCCTTGGAAAATGTTCAATCTAACTACACAGCCATGTATCAGTCTGCACAGCTGTACAGAAAATGGCCGAAATTTGCAGAGGAAATGTAGTTTATTTACTATTAACTGTCTTAAAAACCTAATTGCATACTGTATATTCATAAATATACACAACTCTGTCTCTCTCTCTCTCTATATATATATATATATATATATAGAGACACCCACACACACCAATGAGCCATTATATTACGACCACTTGTCTAATAACCTGTAGGACCTCCTTTAGCCCACAAAACAGTGGCTATGCGGCGAGGCATTGATTCGACAAGGTGCCGATAGGTCTCCTGAGATATCTCGTACCAAGTCGAATCACAGATGTTCGACTGGGTGAATTTGGAGGCCAAGGCATTAACAGAAATTCACCATCATGTTCCTCTAACCATTCCTTGACGATTCTGGCAGTGTGGCATGGCGCATTATCCTGTTGGTAATGGCCATCACCGGCAAGGACAGTTGCCATGAATAGGTGCACTTAGTTCGCAACAATGTTCAGATACCTGACAGCTGTCGGGAATTGTGCTATTGGGATAATGGGGCCTAAAGTGTCCCAAGAAAACATGGCCCACAGCATAACTGGCCTGTGTCCGCCCAACAGTGCATCCAGGTGCCATAGCCTCTGTTGGTAATTGACAATTAACAGCCGTCGATGTGATGAACCAGGAGTCTTAATTCGTCAGACCAGGCCACTATCTTCCAATCATCCACGGTCCAATCTCAATGATCTTGGCCCCATTTCATGCATTGTTGGCAATGGCGTGCACTTAGCATGGGGATCAGGCTGGGTCAACAGCTATGCAGGCTCCTAGGCAGAAGGCTGCGATGAACTGTGTGCTGTGACACATTGCCCTGGTCACAACTGTTGTAGCTGCTGGTGATTTGTTGCACTGTGGCCCTGCGGTCACTGTGAACAATGCGCAACAGTCTCTGCTCCCCTCTGGCATCAATGAGCTGCCGACGACACACGGCTGGATGGCGGTTCACCATTTGACCATCCGTGCACCACTTTTGATACATACTCACTACAACAGCACGTGAACAACACACAAGGCATGCTGTTTCCGAGATCAAAGTTTATATATTTCACTCAATTATTAGTGAATGAGACCCAATGATTCTCAATAACATACAAACAACAATTCTAACGTTGAACAAATTTACCAATTCTTATCCTAGTGAATGTTGCCAATGGTGATTTTAGAGTTAAAATAAATGTGCACAAACAAAACCCTCCATGAGCTGAAGGTCACAAGCATGTTGAAGTGTTTGTCCAACAACACAGCGTTAAGATTACGGTACAGATAAAGGAACAGTTTGATTTTGAAATCTGCAGTGGTAACCGAGGAAAAGAATGTGTGTTCTCTCTGACAGGAAGCTCTCAAACAGTGCAGTGTATAATCATTTTGAGAGCCTGGGCAGGTGTTTATGTTAAGAGACAGCTGAGAGACAATGCTATCCCATCTTGGCCAGTGGTTGAGGTCTTTGCCCCAGCCCACATGCCTGGAAGTAGAAATAACCCACAGCTCCAGTGCACGTCTCCTGTCATCTGTCACAACACCCTACTGACAAAAGCCCTCTCTCACACATACTCGTATGCCCACATTCCGTGTCTTTTCCATTATCACACTACTTGTTCCCAGCCGCTGTACTTCACTTGTTTTTACAGCTCTACGGTAATGTGCTTCATCCCTGTAAAAATAAATGCATGTTCTGTAAGCCTCTCGCCTATGTATTTTGAAAAGTAACATAACAATATGTTTTGCTATTTAACCGTTTGTCATCTCAGGAAAAAAAAAAAAAACATTGAACTGAAATTGACCTAACCTTACCTGAAATCAGGATTATTATTAGCGTTAATTAAATAAATATATATGTAATCATTAAAAATGTCATTAAAAATGTAATAAACATTATGAAATAAAATAACATATAAAACAAACTTATTTTATTTCAGCTAGCTGCCAAGGCAACGTTTCTCATGTTCATTTAGTTCAAATTGAAGTACAAAAGCAAAATAAACTAAGATGAATAAATAAAATGTAATAAATCCTATAGACATAAAAAAACGTGAAAAATAAAAAAATGACAAACATTTGCTAAAAAATAAAATTACTAAAACTTTAAAATGAAAGTGAAAACAAAATATAAAAATTAAATATAATTCATAATATTAACAAAAACTTTAATAGTATATTAATGATACTAAAATAACGATCTAGACTTTGTCATGACCAATACAACAACAAAAAAACACATGCTCTCAGACTCTGACCAGTAGGTAAACTCTATAAGGCAGAGGCTATCAAATCCTTGCCCTCGAGATCCACTTTTCCTGCAGAGTTTAACATAGTGCCTAATGAATCTGAGGTGGTCAGGTAGTACAAGTTGTAGCTCTCAGAAAACTCCCAGTTCACAAGTTGTAATTACGAGTTCTACGAGGATGTGTACGCTTTTTACAAGTTAGTATCTCGTAATCACGGTAATTACGATATGGCGTGAACGCAACTAAACTCACCTGACTGTAACTTTCTAGCAATCCTGAAGACCTTGATGAGCTTGTTCAGGTGTGGTGGATTAAGGTTGGAGCTAAACTCTGCAGGAAAGTGGACCTCGAGGGCCAGAGCTGAGAACCCTTGCTATAAGGGAATGTCCCCGCCATCTGAATAATTCATGTTTCTTCAAGTGTGCAATCAGCACAGTTCAGCTGCTTCTGCAGGCATCATGCCTCACCAATCCACATGCATAAAGGACAGACAGCACTGAATGAGTGAGCCAGTCACATTAAACATGGTCATGCATTCAAAAACAGTTAGATGGAGTGCAGCTCAATGAGAAATCGTGCAAGGGTCTCTTCTCAAGATTTTAATTTAGAAACAGTGTCTTAAAAACAGCACTCACGACTGTGCTGAAAAAAAGTATTGTAGTAGTGCTGCTGATAAACTGAAAACTTGATTTCTAAAATGAATTGCTGTGGACTGTAGGATGATATACAACAAACAATATACGTTTCATCTGTTCAGTACTTTTCTGCCACAATAATGCAATCTTAAACTATAATTTCTTCATTTGAAAGCTTTTGTCAGTGAACAAAAGCAATTAATTTCTTAATTCTAATAGGAATTTCTAAATGTTATGTTCAGATTTACAAGTTATACAGTGCAAGTTTGTCCATGTGCAATTTTTTGCTTATTTTTTCACATGGCACAATGTTTCCATCTGAAATTCCAGGAATTGTTTAATTAAGATGTCTTTGATCATTAATTAATACCCCTAATCTACAAATATCTGTCTCTTTTTTCATTAATTTTCCATTTGTCATCTATATATTTAATAACATATAGTCACTCAGATAAATATCATCTTCGTGTTCAGATTTATATTTAGTAAAAAGGAAATAGTAAGCCAACGTTAGGTACAAAAACTCACTAAATTATCATTCAAATGTATTTTCATTGACAAAACAAGCCATTATGTATGATTATTCAATATTATCAATTTTAAATGTAATATTTTATTTGTATTTATTTTATTTTTTATTATTTTTGACTGTCTTATTGTAATAAATGGTGATTTTATTTTGATAAAATACAAGATGTCCAACAAACAATGAAAAAAAAAAGAAAGAAAGAAAAAAACACTATGTGCAATATGCACTTCATTTATACAGGCAAAGAAAACTCGCATCAACCAGCAAACAAACAAACAACTAACTAAATAAATAAATGAGCACTCCACCAGAAAGACTGAGAGACTGAATTAAGTTGCCTAAATTTCCTCCAGTTACAGGATCTTGATGAAACCAACACATAAGTGTAATAATGAATGCCAAACAATAAAAACAATGAACATGAACAATATTGTAAACATGCAGCAAAGCGAGGCTGGTGCTCTACAATCTATTCCATCACCGTGATATTTAGAAGAATACAGATGATGTTTGTCATTATTTGAAAGTAATTATTAAACCAGGCAATGCATTCCAGGATTAACTGCTCCATTCATAATTGCAATAAATTCTCAATATTATGAAACTTGTAAGTAGTTGATTTTTTTCCTTCTCTGACTGAACTGCTTCACCATCTAAAATTCACAAATAAATAAATGTTGCTTTCTCATATGTCAATTTAGCCAGAAGCAAAAGCACATACTTTCTGCTCTCACCCATTTTGCCTAGTGCTATAAATTTAGCTAAAAGTAGCTTAAGGACATTGTACTACATCATTATACTTTAGTACTACATCATGAACCCTGAATATATTGTATAAGGTCGCAATTGCCTTCCAGTCTCTTCTTAGAGGCACTATGTAGCTACTGATTGTACCATGGTAATATCAAAGTAATGCATCCTTTGTGTCTCTATGTGGTCTGTTTTCAGAGAATTTGTTCCGTTAAGTTTTACCTCTCTCTCAGACCTTTAACTTGCTAAATTTCATTATGCTATAGGTCATATTAGCATGATGTGCATAATGCACATATTCACCCTGCATCACAATTAAACTGCAGCCCATGAGATACAGGACTGTAGGGAAATGAATGCAATTACCCAGCACCAGAGAAAGGTGAAATTGAAATACACAGGGATGATTAATTTGAGATATTATTCAGAACCTATAAGAAAATATTTCATCAACAAGCTTATTTGTATTCATATGTTAATGTCTGTTGAGTAATGTTATGTAGCATACAAGGGATGTTTGAGGATACACAAAATGCAAAGACAAATCACAGGATTTAGATTTTTCTGATTCATGATTAGTCCTCCTGGACAGCGAATTACACTGTCACAATTATGACGTGATGTGCATTCAAGTATCCAAAGTCCAAATGAAACCATCCTTTTTTTCACTAGCTGGGGAAAAAGGAAGCTTTTCAGAACTGTAGCAATAAACTAAAGAGCAAATTAGGCATGTAAATAAATCAATGTATCTTATTATTCTTGTTCTGCCACAAAGAATGATGGAAAAACATTGGCAGATGGCAGTCACCCAAGCCTATATTCTTGTTGTAGCAAGCTTTTTCATCAGGTTCATCAATAGTACACAACATACATTTAAACTATTCACTTTCAATAAATTTTCAATAACCAATTCAAGGTTTCAAAAGGGGGTTTTCACAGCAAAGCAGCAGATGAACCATATTTGGTTCCTCAAATAACCTTTCAGTGAACAGTTCTTAAAGAATTCTTAGTGTGAAGAGCATTTTAATAATCTAAAGAACCGTTTTCCCACTAAAATTTATCTTTTTTGTCCAATCTACTGTAAGGTTCCATGGATATTAAAGGTTTTCCATGGAACCATAGATTCCAATAAAGAACCTTTATTTATAACACTGTGTCTACACCGGACGCGAGCGGTGCAGCGCGACAAAATTCTATAGAATCCATTATAATCAGCGATGCTGTCTACACTGGATGCGACGTGTTGCGACACGACAAATCCCTGACAGTAATATGCTGCCGCGTTCTAACTTATACTGTCTTTTTACGCGTTGCGCTGCATCGCTGCATCGCTGCATGATTCGACGAAGGAGCGTCCGGCGGGCTTGCGGCAACCACATGTGACAACCCCGGGCTGGACTCCGCTTCGTTGCTTCGCTTCGGATATCGTCCTCTTTTGGAAGGCCAAACAAAGTAGTTTCGCTTTCACAAGGAAACACACAGCGCCTTCACGACATGGCAGCGGCGGCAACAACAATACTACAGCGAGAATAAAAGTCATGCCTTCTTTCTTTGCATGAACATTTGGGCGGCGTTATGCAAATCTTCCCACATTGTGACGTAGACATGTGGGGGCGTGTTGGAACGAGCCGTTTTAGGTAGGCGTGGTTCACTCTTAACTTTTATAAAGAATATCTCTTTGGATTCGAGACTTTAGTCTTTGCAACTTTACAGATCTTCTTTATGCACCAAGAGCTTGTAACACTCCAAAGAGAAGTGTTTAAATCGCATCATATGACCCTTTTAAAGGTTCTACATGGAACCATAGATTCCAATAAACCACTTTTATTTTTAAGAGTTTACAGGCAGCATCACTCACAATTCACAAGTTATATGTCAAAATCTATGTTGAAGAAGCTAAGCAGATATTGAGAACATATCCATCAAGCTCTAGCGACATGGGACAAGTAGTTTCCCGTCGCTGGATAAAAGCCTTTGACTCCAGTGTCTGAATATCAGTGGTGATATATATGGGTTTGGTATGTATGTGGTGCGTGCTGCTTTCTGCCCGTCCATGATAAAGTGAATGATGAAGTTCGGCTGAGTGGAAACCCACACTGCTGTTCCACATCAGAGCAACTGTTCTTACTTTAAGCGAGGAGGAAAATATGCTTTTTACAAAAATATGGAATTGGAGGACTGGAAGATCTGCATTGCCATGTGACAGGAAAAGTAATCTAATGGATTTGCTTCAGCAGTGTCAACTTCTGTTGAACTTAAAAAGTCCTGAAGTATCATGATCCCCATTGTGCTTCAGCACACACTGACCCGAACCTTCTCCATTAGAGTAATTACTGTCTGATAGACATGACAAATTCAAGATGTATTAAATTACAGCCCTTGTATAGTAAGTACCGTTGCATGCTTTGAAATGCAAGTAGTGTTTTGCCATTAATGCTATTGAAATATTTGTTGAATCCAAAAAATCTTTGGAAATGTAATTTGGGAATATATTAGTCCCCTCTAACAAGTGCCATCTTTCTCTCTGGCTCTTTTATCCAGTGTAATATCACATCATGTCCTTTAACAGTTTCCAAGTTAATACGTATTTTGTTGTTACCTCCTTCATATTCACATCATGTTTCAGGTTCCTTCAGGTTGAGATTCAGGTATTTCAGGTTGACACAATGAAATAAAGGAATGCAAGAGAGACACTACACTGGAATGAACCTTTAAACTCTGGTGTTGCTGTAATGAGTGAATTAGCACAAAAAATAAAATTGTAAATGTTATCATGTTATTACCATGTTATTACTACATGATAAGTTGATGAAAAGCTAATACTGTAATTACCGAAACATTAAAAAGAGACTTTCTCAAAGTATACTAGTGGTAAGTATACATGTGGCTTTAGAAAGGAAAATTTAAAAGAGAAAAAGGATTTAGGGCAAATTATGGGGGTGCATGATCATGGACAATTAAAATGTCTCCACAATCTGCTCTTGAAGTAATATCATATCGTGCTATAGTGCACATTTTATCAGTTGCAGTTCTGGTGCCTCCATCTCAATATACTGTACAATGTCACATATATTCACATCAAATTTTAACTCAGCGGTAGAGTTACACTCACGAGACACATTATTCACAATCACAAAAGTACATTATTTGCATGTGCTTTAAAGTCTTGCCGGTTTAACATTTAATTCGCGTGCTGTTCTTCCATGCACTTTTTCTGAGCGCAAACACCTGAGGCGCGCGCACACTAAAAAGTCTGTCAAACAGTGCCTACTGGACTAAGTTATATTATATTTTGAAGAATGTGACTTACCATTGACTTTGATAGTAAGAAAAAAAAAACTATGCAAGTCACTGGGGACCAGCAACTGTTTGGTTACCCACATTCTTCAAAATTACTTTACCGAAGAAAGAAACTCATTCAGGTTTAATACAACTTCAGAGTGAGTAAATTATGACAGGCTTTTCATTTTTGGGTGAACTACCTCTTTAAAATGTTAATAACACAACAAAACACAAAGAGAAAAATCACTCACTGCTCTTGACTAAAGAACTTTAATACAGTTGCTTTAAGAAGAATGAATGTATAATTCATACAGTGAAGTGTATATAGTGTTTTATTTTTATATTTGTACATTCAGTTTCTTGAATGCTACTGTTAAATACACCTACTGTACCTGAAAAATAAAGCACTGTTTGTTTTATTTGTATATTATGTGTATTTTTTAATGTGTATCTTTGTTCTTATTTTTTAATAACAAAGATAAAATAATGACAATGACAAAGATTATTTTTAATTTAACATTTTGTTACCTTGTTTTTAAAACACGGAAATTAGTTTGGCTGTACTGTCCAGACAACTTGCAAAAACCAACAAAGAATCGTGATAAAATCGTGAAATCGTGATTTTCCTGAAAAAATCGTGATATGATATTTTTGCCATATCGTGTGTATATTACATTTTGTGTGAATAATATGTACTCATGTAATCCATAAAAAGTAACTGTAATCTGATTATGACCTTTTTAAAATAACATTCTAATATTAAAGTATAAAGTAATACATTATAATTAAATGAAAGTTTTTTTTTTTTTTACGAGTATGTGGTCCAGGTGACATGTAATCAGGTACTAGCCAGCACTTTTTATTAATGTCAGTTGCATCTTTTTCCTGTTTATAGTGCCCAGGTTACTTTGGAAATGTAATAGGTTACAGATTACAAGTTACCCATTCAAAATGTAATAAGTAGTGTAACTATTTCAATTACTTTATTAAAATAATTTAACTGATTACATTTTATTACTTTTCTAAATTTCTAACAAATGTTTCAACTGTTAATAATTTTCAAACATTTAAGCCAGGCAGCATTAACCTTACAGTAGTATTCAACACTGATTACTGTCAGACTTTCAAAATCCTTCTTCACTTAAATTTAGATTATAATAATTTAATTTTAAAGCACCACAAAATCAGACTTTAGCACCTCTTTTTTTTACTTTGAGATCATTCTGATTTTTGATTTTTAAATTTCCAGCACTGGAATGCATTTTTATCACTCGCCATGGTGGCAACTCTCACAGACAGTGTCACACTCTGTGACAGCGAGTATAGAGACGAGAAATAGCGAACAGTCTTTAATACAATCAAAACACAGGGTACATCCACACTGGAAACGGCAGGAAACACACAAACATAATGAGCTGACCCAAATGCATAGGCAAGGACTTAAATACTGGGGATAATAGGAGAAACACAGGTGCATGGGATAACTAATTAACTAAACGAGGACAGGAACATGACCAAATAAGGAAAAACAGGAACAGAAACCGGGGCAAAACATGACACAGACAGTCCATGATCCTGACAGACAGGTTATAGCCTAAAGCTTTCAGCGTCAATGTGGATTGATGTAATTGGCAGACGTGGAGTGCTGCAAATTCAAACAAGAGAACCAATCAAAAGCATCAGAATAGCATTGCTTTACTAAACAGCCTTCAAATGGCAGGAAGCATTGTGCATATCAAAAACAGGCAAAGCAACAAATTAATATTATTCAACATTTTCTAGATTTTTCCAGAAAATATTCAGATGTAACCCAGGACCCAGGTCAGGACATTGTGGTGGCCAATCTTTCACAATTTGAGCCTTATGAATCTTGACATTGTTTGAGAAATAAAAAGCTATGTACTGCAGTTAGGGTTAAAAGAGCTGTTGCAAAACATACCACATGCCAGAATTATTTTAATCGCAATAATGATTCAACCCTAAAATCTAAGTACTTGCTTAATTAAACCCAGACGGCAACTTTTTTTTTTTGGCCAGGCAGTGCATAAAAAGAGTCATTTAAGTCAATGAAGCTGACTACACTGAGCATAGTGTCATTTTCTCCAGCATGTTGTTTTGAGAAAACATTTAAAACCTAACCAGGACACACACCTCTAATCGTGCTAGATAGTGCTGATTGACTTCTTGTCACTTTTCCCGAGTGGAGCGGATCAATTAAGCACGTAATTGAAATAAGAAGTGATTATGTGCACATCCCTGTTTCGGGTCGGAGAGGGAAGTGACCTCCTGACCTGTTCTTATAGTAAGGAGGAGGCAAACCGTCCCCATGCTGCTATTCGGCAATGACTAATGCAAACTGCAGCCATGATTGCCCGTGTTTGTGGAGGCCAGAGTACATGGAAAACAATTTCGGCATAACAACCGCCTTCCGCCATCTAACGTGGGAGAACATATTGTGAAAATGACAGGGTTTCAGACGTCAGAGCTGTTCTGTCCCCACCTAATCAAATGCAACCAGTAGGGCCGTTTTGGCACAAAATACTTTACTGGGGATGGTTCGGTCCCCACAGTTATTACAATCAACCAATCTATGCATTTATATATATATATATATATA
>NW_015554139.1:2799368-2823079 GCF_001515605.1 Sinocyclocheilus anshuiensis
AATGCGATGTTATCCTGCACATACAACATATTAATTTCCCCCTCCCAGGTGGCACCAGGAATTGGCCCCTGAACACAAGGAGGAAACAAACTATATAAAAGAAACGACCCCTAATGCATCTGAATACAAACATCACACAGTTGTTGAATGTAGTAATAGACGCAGGTCACTCAGCAGGCACGTACCTCAGAACTCTGGAGCTGAGGGCTGTGAAGAGACAACAGAGTGACAGATGGGTCCACCACAGCTGTAACAGCAGTAAGGGCATCATATTGAAGATAGAAATTTAATTTTTGAAAAAAAAGAAAATGTATGGCTAGTTAACCTTGCCCATTCAGAGCTTTGCTGATTAATGTGGTCATTACATTGGTGGTTCCTAATTGCTTTTGCTTCATGATTTTACACTGGACAACAAGTGGCCAACATGGGACTAAAGCAGTTTATAATATACAAAAGTAAGAAAAACTCATTTTAACATCTTTTAAGAAATAAATGTATTCATATTATTTATACTTCCATTCAAAAGTTAGGGTTAAGTTTTCTTTAAGGAAATTAATACCTTTATGAAAGCAAAGTGACAGTTTATAGACATTTATAATGTTACAAATATTATTTACAACTTTCTTTTTATCAAAGATTCTTAAAAAAAAAAAACAAGTATCACAGCGTAACGGGGCGACAGGGACGAGAGACGTGCAGATCCATTTGCAAGCTTTTATTCAAAGACGTGGTCACAAAACAGGCAAGGGTCAGACAATGGCGAACAGATATATTGAGGGCAAGGCAAGAGAGTAATCCAAAACAGGTGTGGTCGATCGACGGCTAACAAGATCCAGATAACACGAGCAATGGTTCAGGCAAGGCGCAAACATAGTCCAAACGACAAGACGAGAGAAAACCCAGACAGGCAGATAATCAGGAAACAGGCGATCACAAGACAAAAACAAGACTAAGAACTGAGACAGAAAACTGGCTTCGTAATGTGCTACCAGGAGAGCGATATACACAAACAATACTCGGCAGTTTGAGAAGGATCTGAGTGAGTGTAATATAGTGTGTGTGTGATTGGTTACAGCTGTGTGCAGTCAGTGCAATGGATGATGGGAAATGTATTCCGTGGTGACGTGTAACAGTCTGTGTAGTGAGAGAGTCAATATGATGGACGAGTGACCTCTGGTGGCGATCGGACAGAAGTCCATGGACAGGATTCGTAACACAGAAACACGTCTGCTAAAAATTCAGCTTTGCCATCACAGGAATAAATTACATTTTAAAACATATTCAAATACAAAACTATAATTTTAAATTCAATTTCACAATATTACTGCTGTATTTCTGATAAAATAAATACAGCCTTGGTGAAAGCAAAAGAGACTTTCAAAGACTTTTTTCCTTGTTAAATCCCCAATCTTTTGAATGGTCGTGTGTTTAATATCAATTCAAATTACTGAAACTAAAAAAAAACTTAAAAGAAAGCAGAACTGAAAAACAAGTTCTATATTAAGTTATAAAACTTAATATATTTAACTTTTATATAATTGTATACTGAATTATAAAAATTAACATACAGAGGAATAACTTTGGATGAATCTGTTCAACATTCAAATTTATTCATACATTTATTCATATTTATGATGAAAGCGCTGACCAATCAGTCTTAAGATAATAACATCAGTCAAACAACACCACAAACACCCTCAAAAGTAAATTATGTCCTGTTTTCACTTTCTCACATAATGTTAATATGTGATAAAAACATAATTTTCTTTCTGTCAAATGCCATATACTAATGAAAAATCTATATACCAATCAAATACATGGAACAAACATACAGTACATGCATATCCAGTTTTGGGGTATAATGCATTACAAGTAATGCGAGTTCAGACATGTAATCAGATTACTTTTTTCTTCTAGTAAAGTAACACGTTACTTTAAATTTACAACAAAATATCTGAATTCCTTAAGTAATCCAAATTACTTTGTTTTCTCATTTATTCACTGACACCTCTTCCTGTCCCCATGATGAGAGAAACTGGGAGTGAGGAACAGAGGCAGAGGGGTTCATATTGCTCATGTATTAAAAAGAAAAAGTTAATTTCTCACAGTTAAGTGCAGTTCATGCTGATCACTTTATGCTTGTTATGTCGTGTTTAGACTGGTCTTGTTATGTTGGGAGAGACTAGCATGCTAGTTTAGCAGGAAATGGTGATCTTTAACAAGTTTATAACCAAAAGTCACTTTATGGATGTTGTGTATTGTGTTTATGCTGTGGGGAAAGAGTCTCTGTCAAGGTTCACTAACCACAGTGTGGTTTAATAAGGCCTGTTACCAGGGCGCCTGCAGGATTTCTTCCGAGGGTACACACAGATTTTTTTTTTTGGGAGGGGGGGGTCTTTTTTCCTCTTTTCCCAAAAAAGCTTATACTACTGTTTCAGCTATTAAAATAGTTCAGTTTTGTATGTAATGGAAAAGTGATTACATTTCGTTTTGTTTTTTTTTATAAAGTTAATTTAGAAAAAAAGTTTGGAGCATTTTTTGTTTCGTTAAATGTAAGTTTTTTTTTTTTCGTTTGTTTTTTTAAGTAATGACCAAGCGGCCAGCGGCAGACAGTGAGTTGAACATAGCCTATATTTTTAATCAATTTAGCCTTCTCAAATCATCACGACTTGCCTAAAATAAAATCTATAGATATAAAACAGTTCAAGCATATCACAATATTAGTTTAAATGTTTAACCTAGATAAATGTGCGCTGTTGGACGCATATCCAATCGTTTGTGCGGAGAGTGGAAGCTGAAGCGCGCTCTGCAGGACATGGAGGCGCCAGCGAGTAGTAACTAGGGATGTAACGAGCTAGTTGAAAATCGATACAAATATGTGACGATTCATGTTAGTTGAGATGTTAAACGAATCGCGATACAGTTGAGGGTGGGGGTTTATATGAATGTATCTCTGAGGGGAACTTCAGAAAAGTTTAGATGGTATTTTCTTTTCATATGGCCTCTGTATAATGCATATAAAAGTAGTTAAGAGCAGCTCTGCTTTGTTTACAGCGGTAACCGAGAAAACACTATATTGCTTCTGTTCCATAAGCGCCACCTGCTGTCAGAGAGTGCATTTACGTTCTCATTCAGTCCGTCTGCTGTTTTTGTTTCGTGCAGATGTTTTATGTAGTATAGTTTCACAAAGCTAAAGTCAGACCATTCTTTTTTTGCTTCAAATTTTGAAATTATACAACCTAATTTAAATCAAAAACTGCTCACGCTGCATGTATGCAGCATCTTTGTTTGGATCGTTATTAAAATGCAGTGGTTGCCTCTAATTTTAAGTAGAAAGAGCACAGGCAAAGCCTTAGTTTGTTCATATGAAGAGATTTTGTTTATTTGCATTGTTTATTTATTTGATTTGGGATTTGTTATTTGATATTTCAATTATACAAAGAAATGTGCAGCATTTTGTCTGAGAAAAAAAAGGACACCTTTTTATTTATAATTTGTCTTTAAACTTTTGGTTATAAAAAAAAAGTTGTATTGTGAAATCAGTCTTGTGAATCATATCGTTAAATTCATTAAATGTAAGTGGCAGACAGTGAATTAATCATAGCCTATATGTTTGATCAATTTAGCATTCTCACATCTTCACGACTTGCCTAAAATAAAATCTATAGATATAAAACAGTTCAAGCATATCACAATATTAGTTTAAATGTTTAACCTAGATAAATGTGCGCTGTTGGACGCATATCCAATCGTTTGTGCGGAGAGTGGAAGCTGAAGCGCGCTCTGCAGGACATGGAGGCGCCAGCGTGATCACTTGCATTTTATTTTTAATAACAGTGGAATTCTGTACAATTAAAAAATAAAACAAATTATAATGGCATATGTAAAACTTTGTCCAATAATTGTATAGCGGCTTATATTTTCTGATTTTTATGTTGCTCTGTTCTGAATTCTTTGTATTCCCATTTGTAAAATCGCCTACAAATTAATTGTTGTAGGCTAACCCGATCTCATGAAAGTGCATACAGCACAATTTTCTGCTTCTATTTGGCGTAATATTTATATTCAGAAATTGACTTTGGCATGCAAAAGACTGATAAATTCATAATTAATGGCATGGCTGGTTCAATCGACAGAAATACGGGACACACAGGTCTATAATAACTGCTGAAATGTTTGCGGGGCAAATCTCAGGTCAGTCTGAGCGTTCATGGTACGCACAGTGCGTACAGCCGTACACCTGCAGGCGCCACTGCCTGCTACCACCAGCTAAAGGGTCGACTGGTTGTTCCCCAAAGGCTTTTGCAGAATTATGTAATAAGACAGACCATATATACTCCTCCAGGCATGCTAGATATTCTTCACTGCTTTGAGAAAAACTGTCCTGCCTCGACCCATGGGATGCTGAGCCAGAAGAGTGCCTTTCTCACACACATGCATAAAACTGGCCACCTGCTCCATGACAGCATTTCTACATAGTGGCATTGGAGGCAAAGATAATAAGATAAGAAATGTAATTTCCCGGCATCTGTTGCCTATTTATTTTAAATTAAAATAAAATCCTGTAAATATAAACACTTCACATTCACTGTTGCTGAAGCACTTCAATCAGTCAGCACAAAAACAACACAAGGTTAAAATGGACTTTCTGAAAATCACCCTGCCTTGAGGAAATACTTAACATAAATATAATTTAAACCTTAAGTGGTCTAACAATAACAAATGAAATAATGTACTAATATATATATATTCATGTAAACAAAGGCTTTGCCTGTGCTCTATTTAAAATCAGAGGCAACCACTGCATTTTAATGGTTGTATTGTATTATCCAAAAAAGATGCTAAAAATATGTTATTTGGCTTGTATAATTTCAAAATTTGAAGCAAAAACAGAATGGTCTGATTTTAGCTTTGTGAATGAGACACAAATGTCACTGTCTGACAGCAGGTGGCGCTTATGGAACAGCAGGTATTTATAGGCTGCTGCCCCTTTAAGACAGAATGCACGGATCCAATATAATGCAAGGATATGCGAAAGAAGACTCAATTCTGTGTACGCGCATTGTTTGAAATGCGGCTTTCTGTGCGCGCTTTAAATGAGTGTGTGCAGAAACCAGCGCGCTAGCTCCGAATGCGTGCGAATGTTTTAAAACGCTTGAATGTTTAAATAGTCAAGACTTAGAAACAAGTGCAAACGATCAACTATGATCCGTTTCACCCCTACAAGCTAGTGAACAACGCGAATCAAGTTAGGAATTTGATATCACTATTCAAGATAGCCCGTCGGGCAGGGCGGTGATACATTTTGGTAGCTCGACTGGAAAACAATATAGCCCCGGGACGTCGGGCTAGAGATTTTGCGAGCCCTGTATACGTATGTATGTGTATATATATATATATATATACACACACACACACACACACACACACACATACCTTCAGTGCTGATTTTAAAAGTACATTATTTCATTTGTTTTTGTATATATAAAACAAAAATTCATGCATAAGTGACCAATGATTTATGTTTGATTGCTTTAGCTCTAAAACTGTAGGAGCAGAAAACTGAAAGCATTAATTCTAAAACTGGAAGCACATCATAATTAATCTTTAGGGAGATAAGAAATGGATGGACAGCAAAATGGGAAAAAAATAAAAAATAAGTAACAACATGCATTTACCAAATTAGGCATAACCTAAAACTGTACAACATATGTAGTTTAGGGCCTGGATGAGTTACAAAATAGAGTGGTGTGCTGTTAGAGTGAAGCCCTACGAATGTATACAGTAGAAGTAGCGTATATAATACATATAATACAATGAGAAAGAACCAGAGGAGCCATATATTTTAAAAGATATGACTGAAGAGACACTGAAGCAAAAACACCAGTTAGAGATTTTGATTTATACTCACAGTGAAATCAAACTGAACCCGGTTTACTTTCTTAATGCACATTCCTTTCTTATTGTGCACGACTGACTGTTGCATGTTATTCTAAAATAGTTCATATTTCAAAATAGAGCTTTTCATATATTACGTTCAAAAGTTTGAGCTCAGTGTATATACTGTATATATATATATATATATATGGATGCATTTAACTGATAAAAGAGTAAAGACATTTATAATGATTCAAAAGATTTTCTAAAGATCTTTTGAACTTTCTATTTAAAAAAAAAATCCTGAAAAAAGGTATGTTTCCATAAATAAAATTTAATTAAAAATGTAATATTAAGCAGCACAGCCGTTTTCAACATTGATAATAAAAAATGTTTCAAATCAGCATATTAGAATGATTTCTGAAGGATCATGTGACACTGAAGACTGGAGTAATGAGAGTAATGATTGCCATCATAGGAATAAATGACATTTTTAAATGCAGCCTTGGTGAGCATAAGAGACGTCTTTCAAAATATCTTACCGACCCCAAACTTTTAAATGGCAGTGTATCTTAACTGTTTTGATATGGGAATGAATCACAGGCGTGTGTTTGTTTTCAGCGGTGTACCAAAGGCATGGACATGGGCGCACTTTGGGCAGGGCACTGGGCCTATCGTGTTGGATGGAGTGCATTGCACAGGAAATGAGCTGTCTTTGGAGGAATGCCCTCATGCGCCCTGGGGCCAGCACAACTGTGATCACATGGAGGATGCTGGAGTCTCGTGCAACCCGTTTACAGGGGAAGATGAAAATAAAATTTAATTAAAAATGTAATATTAAGCAGCACAGCCGTTTTCAACATTGATAATAAAAAATGTTTCAAATCAGCATATTAGAATGATTTCTGAAGGATCATGTGACACTGAAGACTGGAGTAATGGCCACTGAAAATCCAGCTTTACCATCACAGAAATAATTACATTTTAAAATATATTCAATACGGTTTTCTATTTATTTTAAATTGTAGTATTTCACAATATTAATATTTTTTGCTGTATTTTTTATCAAATAAATGCAGCCTTGGTGAGCATAAGAGACTTTTCAAAAACATCTTCTGTCTAAGAATTCTGCCTGTAAAATCTGATTTCCCAGTCCGTCTATTCATAGACAGAAAGATGAATAAAAAGTAAATAAATGTGATCCAATTATATATAGATACTGTATGGTCTGTGTAAAATGCGCATCACACAAATATTTCGGACAAATTGCTATACATCTTTAAGGATCTGGCCCAGTATAATTTCCCAGTCCTTCTGCATTCTCCTTAGGGGTGTCATGAAAATATTTGTGACTCAGATTAGTAGGCGGTTTGACTCTAAAGGTTATGCTGCAGAATCTGGATTTCCTCAATTTCTGGCCTTTTACCCTCCAAAATCCTGCGTCTGCTGCAGCATGAAAAGATTTATAATATTCATGTTCCGAGGGGTCATACATGGTACGGAGTGACACTGACTCATCTACTTGCTTCGCTAGATTATTTATTCAGAATTTTAATGGGCTGCCAAATCTTTTGAGATTATCTTTCAGTATCTTGAGTGGTATGAGTAAAGTGTTTGAATTGTGTGGGTCACTTATCATTCTAATTGAGATCCATTGAATGGTTTATCTCACACTTTCATCTCAGGAAGAATCAAATTAGTGTGGAATTAATCCGATTAACACAAATGTCAATTTGGACGTTGGATGATGGCAGGTCAAACAAAGAGTTCATGTTTTGAATATTTAAGATGTCAAATTGTGATTAGCTCTTGCCATAGCATTTAAACAAATCATCAAATAAAAGGAAATTAGAGCTTTCGTAATTTTATTAGCTGGCACAGTTTTCACTTCTTTTCATTAAACAGGACTGCATGTTATATATAACTCGATTTTTACATTTTTTTTAAAATGTGAACAGTCGCCACTTGCCAGGGTGTTGCTATGCAGTTGCTAAGGTGTGCTTTAATGCATTGCTGTGGCTTCTATAGTGTAATCAAAACATTTACACAATGACAATGTTACAAATTATTCTATTTCAAATAAATGCTATACTTTTTAACTTTCTATTCATCAAAGAATCCTGAGAAAATGTATCACGATTTCCAGTAAAAACAAACAAACAAATGAAGCAGCACAACATAGATGATAATCATAAATGTTTCTTGAGCAGCAAATCAGCATGTTAGAATGATTTATGAAGGATCATGTGACACTGAAGACTGGAGTAATGATGCTGAAAATTCAGCTCTGAATAAACTACATTTTAAAATATATTAAAATAGAAAACAGTTATTGTAAATGGTAATAACACTTCACAATATTACTTTTTTTTTACTGTATTTTTTATCAAATAAATGTAGCCTGAGTGAACATAAGACTCATCTGAATCAGCAGATCAAAACTAACAAAACTTGACAAAACTAACAAACTTGACAAAACTAATAAGATAGGGTTGCACTGCTAACCATACAAATGATCTGAAATATTTAATAGGGATTATGGAAGTTTATGTGAGAAACTTTGTGATGAATCATAGAATATTTGACTAGAATATAACTGCTTCTTGGCAGTCTGCTATATTCCTCTTACAAAACTTGGACCTATAATAAAAACACAACTTGTTCCGTCTCTACACAGTCAAAGTGATTTAGCCACCTCAGTCAGTGTTTACTCCTCTCTTTTAAAAATACTTAGGCCGAAAAGGATACAAAACAAGATTTTTACATTTTCACAAATAAATGCGAGCGCTGCTTTCCAATGCAATCCTCATCACGACAATGCTAAGCGTGTTCTGAGCATCTGCCTCTTGGACTTCATGCAAGCTTGAGCGCATGCTGATAGCACCACTATTTCTGTACTAACTATTGACACTTGTGGATGAGCCTTACAAAGACTGATTTAGCAGCATTCAAAGCCATATTTATTTGGAGGCGTGCAAGTCACTGAATTCAGCTGATGTGGAGAGTTTTGCTGCTTGATCATCCATAAAGTTTCCATCTATTTTTCAAAGAATGGTAAGCATTCTTTTTTCATGAAACAAGGTGATGTGTAAGAAATGCTTTGTTTGGAATTCTAAGAAGATGAATAGACATCAAAACACCGAATTTAAGGTATTCTTTTTATCCCCTGAAAACTGTAGACTGTGTGTGTGTGTGTGTGTGTGTGTGTGTGTGTGTGTGTGTGTGTGTGAAAGAAAGAAAGAAAGAAAGAAAGAAAGAAAGAAAGAAAGAAAGAAAGAAAGAAAGAAAGAAAGAGAGAGATCTACGTTGTTTGCAATGTGATATTGTTGGGTGGATTTTTTCATTACAAATTATATTGTAAGCATAACATTTGAAGTTAAAAAAAAATCATAAAAATGTCAGAATTTAGTATTTGGTTGATCTCTCTTTTGCTTTAACAACAGCAGCACTCGAGCAGCATGAATGTACTCCACAAAATGATGTTCTTCAGAACATGGTCTTTAGACGATTTCTTCACAAATTATGTTCTTCAGAATGAATTGAGAAGATCCAATAAGCATCTTGAGCTTCAAGTGAAGCAAAAACATCAGACCGTCTGTACAAATAAACGGTCAATATCACAAATTTGCTTATTTGATTAGTGAACTAGAAATAGTGGCGAATACTAAAAATTCAAACTGGCACCAGGTTTTCCAAAGTGGTTTCTGACTTTTGGACCCTACAGTACGCTGTCTCTCAGATTAAACGGGCCAATCAAAGGTAATTCGCAGGAGTGTTTATCGCAAGTGACCTAACAGCTAACAGGCTTTTCATGTTTCCTCTAGCAGCTTTACCAGATGGGGTGTAAACAGGGGCGTAGATTACGCGTGGGACGCGGGGGACGTGTCCCCCCCACTTTTAATATCACGTAAATTCGTGCCCCCGCACTTTTTCGGGCAAGTGTGTTCGCATAGAGGTTTTCAAGAGCCCGTGTGAATAAGCAGAAATGTGTGCAGAGCGACATCCAGGCCTCTATTCACTCCTCTGATGCGAACAGTTTTCCATGTCTGTTGTAGAGTCATCTTTCAGCAGAGCTGTGAAGTGTTGCCAGAGTTCCTCTGGAACACAGTCAGACACAAGAGCCAGAGACACTGAGAACCGAGATGCCATGGGTGTTATTTTGCCTGAGCATTATGCTTTCCATATTCACTTTACAGCTCTACACACATGCTACAATTATCTAATTTGTATACATTTTATTTGTCCAAGGGAATTTTAGGAGGAAAAATCCAAAGTTGATACTTAAGTTACAGTGGGTACGGAAAGTATTCAGACCCCCTTCAATTTTTCACTCTTTGTTATATTGCAGCCATTTGCTAAATGAAGGTGTAGAACCATCTCAAGGATGATCAGAAGAAATGGACAGCACCTGAGTTAAATATATGAGTGTCACAGCAAAGGGTCTGAATACTTAGGACCATGTGATATTTCAGTTTTTCTTTTTGAATAAATCTGCAAAAATGTCAACAATTCTGTGTTTTTCTGTCAATATGGGGTGCTGTGTGTACATTAATGAGGAAAAAAAATTAACTTAAATGATTTTAGCAAATGGCTGCAATATAACAAAGAGTGAAAAATTGAAGGGGGTCTGAATACTTTCCGTACCCACTGTAAGTCTCCTGACCCTGCTGGGAAGCAAAATGTAGCTAGTTCGGATGGTCGGCCAGGACATTTAGCTGGTTAAGATGGTTAGGAATCCTTACAGAGACACCAGCATCCAAAACACATCATATGCTGGTGACCAGATCCATCAGTACGACGTACTAATGACTGTGACAAGATTTGTTTTTGTAGTTTTGCAAGAATTTCTGCTTAAAGCTCCAGGCAAGACAGAAAGAGACAGATAAGATAAATGCTGTTTACTAAAGGAAGTCTTGAGAGTAACCGAGATTTCTAAATATGGGGGTTAATTATGTTTCTTCATAATTATAAATAGAATGATAAAGAAAATGAGCAGTTCTAGCTGGATGTTTGTTTGTGTTGTGTGCATGGGTGTGGTTGTGCTATCTTTCTGGTGACCAAATGTCCCAACAAGGATAAAACCTGTAATCCCCAACAGTGAGGGGAGCAGTCAACAGTTGACACAAGGACATCAGCTTAAAGGAATAGTTCAGTCCCCCAAAAATTTAGACCCTGGCCTGTATAATTACTGTTCCATGAAACACAAAAGGAGAAATTTTGATTGATATCTATGTTCTTTTTTTCAGTCCAATTACAATTAACAGGAGCTTCCAAGTTTCAAAAAGGATGAAGTCAAGATTAAGGAACAAGATTTTTGAGTGAGTTTAACTCGAAAACTGTACAATAACGATTCATGAATTAATCATTTAAAGCTCAGACTCAAATGAATGATTTTCATGAAAATGATTGTTTTTCTCATTGAAAATGCTGGAAATCAGGGGTTCCCAAACCCTGTACATGTAGGCTAAAATAACTATTTGGCATTGCCTGAGATTTTAAGTTAATAATTCAATCATTTAGCAAGGCATTTGCACTTTCACAGTTCTCTAATTAATGGTCACATTACATAAAGTAAAAAAAACAAGTATTATTTATTATCAAATATATAATAATTACATTATAATTATATATTTAAATAATTATCATCATGATTATTAAATAATAATAATAATAATAATAATAATCATCATACAGAAACAAAAATAAACAAAGTCCAAATAAAACACTTACTAATAAAATATTAAATATTTTATTCATTTACTTCAAGTTACAATATTAATGTCTTAAACTCTTTAAATACTCTCAAACCTTCAAGATTTGAACATTTTATATCCTCTAGCCTTAATTTTGGCCAGAATACTGCTGAAATGCTGTAAACTTCTGTCCACAAAAATATTGGAATTGATGTGATTGTGTAAATAAAGTGAACCAAGCCAACCTAAATTGAACCTGTAAAGCAATATTTACTTTTCAATCAGAAGCGACGCAAACTGATTGTTTCAATGCACGTGCTTCTTCCAGCAATGAAATCCTTTACGATGTTCATTCACGAGTTCACACTTACATATAATGAACAGAGTAAAGGTTATGCGTATTTGGCATGCTGTCCGGGGAGAGGGCTCCGAGCTCGGTAATTACTCTCGAGCCCGGGATACTCCCCCTGTCCGGGGAGAGGGGTCCGAGCTCGGGTCTAAGCCCGGACCCAAAGCGCTCCCTCCCCCCGAGTGTGATTGGTAGCTGCCTTTAGCGGAGCCTTTACCGATTACCTCCATTGATCAGAGCATTCGGCACGGTCGTCTGTGAGTGACGTCACCTCCCAACACAAACACGCCCCCTAGTATAGTCCCGCCCCCTCACATTGATTGACAGCTTTCCATGCAGACATCGGAAATTCAAATGCAAAAGGAATTGCGATTCCATTTGAGTTTTGGCAGGTTACATCCGCGACGCAGCCAGAGTGAAAAAGCAGACTGGTAATTAATATTGCTATTTAAATATGACAGGCTCGTAACTCCTAAGACATGGGAAATACAGTTGCAAATGGGCTTTTTCATTTGAAATTTGGCAGTCACTGTGCGTTCGCGAAAGCGAAAATGCAAACAGTAATGCAGGATTTGCAATTGCATTTGGATTATGTCACAATTTATGCGTCCACATATTGAAAACGCAATTGAAAATACAATTTGCAATTCCTTTTGAAAATTGTCTGGAATATCGTTCCATAGTTGTTGGCAGATGAGAGATCGTTGACGTTTCACTCCCAAAACTCGTAAAAACCGCTCCAAGTTCATCTACCGCGCTCTCAGCTTCCGGCTTCCCATATATGGACATCCCTCTGAGAAGGCGCCAAATTACTGGCTGGTAGAAAGCGCTTCAAATGTGTTCTGATTGGCTAAACAATCTGACCGCGGTCACTTTATAACTGTACTCTTGGGAGCAGGTTAAAGAGACTATAAGCATGTATTAAGGAGAGACATCTGTTTTTAATACAGCCAACTTCTAAAAAATATAGTAGTTATAATCAGGGTGTGATTTGCCTTTGGGATGGGAGGTATTTCGCTGATGCTGCTTTTGATAGGCTATTACCTTTTTAAATATTTTAAATATCACAAAACAAGGACAGAATTTGTTTTGCAAATGATTGAAATTTGGTGCCATCACCACAGAGATTGGCAAGCAGTTCATTCTTCAACAAGTTCCACTGAGGATAAAAAGTCATGAGATTGGAACATTGTGTGAGTAATCGAATAAAATACTTAAATATCAGGTAAGATGTTTCTACAAGCAGTGGCGTGCACAAGGGGGCAGGGGCAAGTGGCTCGAGCACCAGCCTCCTTAATCGCGGTGCAAAAGTGCCCTTTTCGGTGTGATCTAATGCCGGGTTCAGACTACACAATATTTTTGTCGGTCACGATAAGAACCGGGCATTAGTGCCCCCAGACCGCGTTTGTGCTCTCATAACGACACTTGTCTCCTGCCCCTCCGGATGTCTGTGCACGCCACTGTCTACAAGGCGGGTTAGGTTTAGTGATACAGTAGGTAGCAAATATAGCACATATAATTAGCTTAACAGAAATGAGGCCCATTTGTGAGAGATGGTGTCTGGGACTTCAAAAGATTTAGGCTCCTAGTAAAAAACTGATCATTGAGATTATAGATGTTGTTTTTCAGCCAAGTTATATAAGGTTTTTTTAACCAAGAAAAAAAAAATGGATGGAAAAAAGCTAGACAGATTGGAATGGAGATGAACCCGTCTTTCACAGTCTCTCATATATCTCTCAGCACATCTCTCATTGTACATCTCAGTGTTCCACACAATCGCCTCAAATGTCGAAACATAGAAAGATCCCACAGATGTCATTGTAAAGGGAAGCGATAGAATTCCCATCTATTGGCTCTTGGGGTCATGTCACCACATAGTATGAACACATGTTTCACAGTCAGCGAAGTAGTGAAAGTTTATCTTGACTGCTGTTTGCAGCGGTGAATGTATTCTTATGACCCTTATAGCTTCAAATATTCCTCTTTTGTTATTTTCAGTGAGATAATATTGTGTACTGCACTGATTGCCTGGTCTTTTCAGAACAATTCTTTCATTTCGAAGTACTGTTTCATGAAACCATCTTTGTAGTTAAAGGAACACTCCACTATTTTTGAAAATAGGCTCATTTTCCAACTCCCCTAGAGTTAAACAGTTGAGTTTTACAGTTTTGGAATCCATTCAGCCGATCTCCGGGTCTGGCGGTAGCACTTTTAGCTGTAACTTAGCATAGATCATTGAATCTGATTAGACCGTTAGCATCTCGCTCAAAAATGACCAAAGAGTTTCGATATTTTTCCTATTTAAAACTTGACCCTTCTGTAGTTACATCATGTATGGCCGTACCATGGTTGCAGCAGGCGCAATGATATTACGTAGCGCCTGAAAATAGGCTTATTGGAAGTTACCTAGCTGGGGACTATTTTCAGGCGCTGCGTAATATCATTGCGCCTGCTGCACCCAATCGTAACTTTTCATTTTCCATCGGTCTTAGTACACGATGTAACTACAGAAGAGTCAAGTTTTAAATAGGAAAAATATAGAAACTCTTTGGTGATTTTTGAGCGAGATGCTAACGGTCTAATCAGATTCAATGATCTATGCTAAGCTAAGCTAAAAGTGCTACCGCCAGACCCGGAGATCGGCTGAATGGATTAGAAAACGGTAAAACTCAACTGTTTAACTCTAGGGGAGTTGGAAAATGAGCCTATTTTCAAAAATAGTGGAGTATTCCTTTAAGCTAGTTTAAAAAAAAATTCATAGATTTTTGGATTATTGCAGAAAATAAGCTCTGTGACCAACAAACGTTTATGATTCTTACACGGTTTGTTCATCATAAATGTTAATAAACTTTCAGGGTTTTATTAACATGTTTTATGTTGTAGAATAAAGCATGAAGATATCTATTTCAGGTGTTCAACCAAAAACCCATTCACAAAAATCACTGGCTTCAGGACAATGGAACCAAAAGTGCCAGAATGCCAATTAGTTTCTAGGATCCGGCCTACAAAAATACATCATCCCTGCAGCACTTTATTGACTACAGTAGAGCAGAACCATGTCCTGACACACTGGAGATCAACACCATGATGAAAGCGTGCTGCTGTGACCTGGATCTGGATGGGTTGGGTTGTGGCTTGGTGGAAAAAAAGAGAGCAAATGTTGCATTTATATGCAATATTTATCAGAAACCAATTATTATTTTATTGTATCCAAAGGAGATTTTTTTTCAGAATACAGTTTGACTCCTTGACCTGCCAAATTACCCACTTCTATAAACATCTTAACAAGAACATATTTAACCTTATATCATAAGTAAAGAATGAATACATATAAGAATGCTGATTACTGTAATTATGTCTCAGTGGCATGGATATTTTAGATGCAGACACTTGAAAGTGTGAGTTTACGCTCATGCTCACACCATTGAGTTCGTGACGATGCAGCACTGCCACCTGTAGGACATTACATGTATTACATTATTCAGTGTAATTACTGTAATGACACCAGTAGGTTTTAATAGTTTAAGATGGGTTCTCATTAAATAAACACTTAATTAATAGAACACACAAAAGGTCATATATTTAGATATTGTGATTGTGAAATTATATTTTCTGTCAATTCCAGTTTGAGATCATTTCAGGTAAATGATGCTTTCATTTAAAGATGCTTTAATTTTCACAAAAAATATCAAGGTCTACATCACACAATCAACAGAACGCAAATGACAAATTGAGTATATATGGCAAACATTATCACATGCAGGCAACTCGAATGTTAATATTAATAGCACTGCAAAATGAATATTAGTTAAAAAAAGAGAGCGAATGTTAATATTAATAGCACTGCAAAATGAATATTAGTTTAAAAAAAGAGAGAGAGACAGCTAAAGAAAGGTACTACTGTTGTCAACAGCACTTTGTGCCTTTTCTCCTCCTGAATCAGATTCCTTGGCCAGTGCTTCCCTGGAACTATGGCCCATTGCTCTACATCTTATTGTGTAGAGCAACACACTCTGTATTGTCTTTTGAGACACTGCAGCGGTCGAATGCATTTTGGCCCTGTTTACACCTGGTATTAACATTCTTCTAGGTTGATTTAGTCACAAATGGTCACCATGGTAAGTAACCACAAGAAAAGGTTGAGAACATTGTTGCTTCCAAATAAGCTTCAAATTTTAATCTTACCACAAATGTGATTTCATTTAAACGTATTCATTTGAACCAAACTTCTGAATTGCATATTCACATGATCTGTTTTAACTTGTTGAGAGCTTCCATGAAGTCTTGCGCATGTAATTACAGGATTTTCCAAATATTTTGATTTGGATATTTTCTTTTAAAGCCATAAATAACTGGAAAAGTTGTTTGAGACCATTGCTTTAGCACAAAGAATGACTGACAGGTCATCCCTCGTGGTTGTTTGAATTAGAGTTTACACTGCAAAAGCAATGTGGTCACATGCGTTTCTGTCCACCTAGTACGGTTTCAGTGATTCGATCACAGAATATTTTGGACCCCATTTACACCCAATTTTATTACTGTTAACTTGTGAATGTATCACCTGAAACTGATGTTAATACCAGGAGCCTTTGGGTCAGAGTTCATGTAGAGGTGACGACTCTAATGCCAAAGTACAATCGGAGCAGCTCCAGAAAGATGAAAGTAAGTACAGTGTGAGGAATCAGACGGATTCCAGCTGGGACAACAAGGCCCTGTGGAGACAAATCGCACGGTTACTACCAGAGTAACATACACTCAGACTGTATTACACTCTTAATGGCATAAAATAAAAATGTTTTTCACCTTGTAGAAAGCTTTAGGTCCGAGTTTTCCAGTATCAGACAGACAATGAATCACCCCCTACCACAGAGAAACTATAGTCTCACAACTGAAGAATTTACACCGTTCAAAAAAAAAAAATTATATATTATATATTGATATATATATATATATATATATATATATATATATATATACACATACCATTAAAAAGTTTGGTTTGGGTAAAACATTTTTTAAATGTTTTTAAAAGAAGTCTCTTAGGCTCACCAAGTCTTTATTCACCAAGGATTTATTTGATCAAAAATACAGTATGAACAATAATATTGTGAAATTATAAATGTCTTTACTGTCATTTTTGATCAATTTAATCTGCCTTTTCTGAATAAAAGTATTAATTTTCTTTAAAAATAAAACAAAACAAAGCAAAAACAAAAACTTACAGACCCCAAACTTTTTAACAGTAGCGCAAGATAATTTTTTAAACAAAGGAAATTCAAAATAAAATACAGATTTGTTTAGTTTTTTATTTTTTTTTTGGTATTCCCCCTTTGAATTCATCAGTCTGGTTTTCACCACATCCATGGGCTGACAGAGAACAGTAGCACAACCCCCCTGTGAAGAAAGCATTGAAATGTTACTAAGCGAGCTAAGCTGAACTAAGTGGAATCGTCAACAATTTTTTTTAATTATTTTTTTTATTTTTAAAAATACATGTCCAAAAAGGAATGGTCTTAAAGTCACAGTAGCAAAAACAGCTTGTTTAGTGAGAGAGAAGCTGTAAATGATCAAATCAAACTACTACATTACTACTTGACCAACATTATAAGTGGACCATAGGGAAAAATAAAATAAAAATGTAACCTTTAAAGAAGTAAAGTTTAGTTTATAATGCGTTTCTGAGGAGGAGGGCAACTCACCGCAATGAAGCTAGCAACAAAATGAGTGAAAATGTTATCAGTCATCAAACCAGTGAACCATCAAACCACTACTCTCAACATTCCATGGATGTTAAAGGTTCTTCATGGAACCATAGATTGCAATAAAGAATTGTATTTGTCTATAATTAAATGCATTTAAGTCATCCTGTAGCCCCCTTGGAAGTGTTCCCTAAATATGTTTACATCTGCAGTATACTACTACTATATACAATACTATTCTATAGCATACTACTGCTACTACAAGGGGGCCTCAAGATGACTCAAAATTATTTAAAATATGACAAAAAATCAAGATATTCACCCATCAATAACCATCTTGAAAAACCTGCATATATGAGGTAGCGTAGTTTTAAAAGTGTTATTTCTAGACCTGAAAAGGTCGTGTAAATTAATGAAATCATTAAAAAAAATCAAATTTTATACACAAATTTTGTGTTGTAGGAATTGTGGGAGGCCTTGGAGTCAAAAAGGTTGAGCCACTGCCACACTATAGGCTACTTTACTAGCAGTGGCATGCTGCACAGACCTCCGGAGGGGCAGGGGAGAGAAGTGGCGTTATGAGGGCGCAATCGCGGTCCGGGGGCACCTAGATCGGACCTATAGGGCACTTTAGCATCGGCGATTACAGTTATTTTTCAATTGCTAACAAGCGTTTACCAGTACTTAAAGTACTTTTTCTAAACTCTTAACACAGCAACACACCTACATCACACAATTAGTCAAATAGTTAATTTTCTGGTCAAAACCAAGTTTTGTTAAATAAATACAAACTCTACATTTCAAAATGCTGAATACCCTTTTCTACATATACTAACTCTATCAAAACACAGCAAACCAGATTCAAAAATCCAACAGGAACATATAGTCAATCATTGCACAGTGACTGTCAAAATACCAACAGCTGATGACTTTACAAAAACTGAATTACCTGTCACGTTTCAGTTCTACCTGCATACAGACAATATAAACATCCATTGTTTTTTGTAATTTAGTTACCTTCAACTGAAACCTATTTTAAATTTTTAAGTGTTGAATGTGTTCATTCTTGGCAACATACTGTCTAAAACGGAATGAATCATTACTGTATAGAATGTACAATAGAAAAAACAGGGTCCCCATGCAGAAATTCAGTTGGAACCTTGATTGAAATTGCAGTCCAGTGGGTGGGGGTTGGATGTGGACGGTGCCCCCATGGTAGCTGATGCCAGTCATCAACAAAAATTCCAACATACATGGCCTTTGGTTACTATGCAAGCTTGTTTCCGTCACAGAATAAAAAAGTAAAAATGGTAATTGTGGCCTTTTTATCTCACAATTTGGGCTTCTATTCTTGGAATTGCGAGTTTACATCTTGCAATTCAGACTTGATCAGAATTAAACTGAATGTGTCATTACTTTATAGAATGTACAATAGAAAAAAATAGGGTCCCCAATGCAGAAATTCAATTGGAACCTCGATTTAAATTGCTTTCCATGGGTTGGGGTTGAATGTGGATGATTGCTGATGCCAGTGATCAACAAAAATTCATACATGGCCTTTGGTTACTTATGCAAGCTTGTTTCCACACAGAATAAAAAAGTAAAAACGGTAATTGTGACCTTTTTATCTCACAATTTGGACTTCTGTTCTTTGAATTGCGAGTTTACATCTTGCAATTCAGACTTTATCAGAATTGTGAGATACTGTAAATTCACAATTGCAAGAAAAAAAGTCACATTTAACCTTTACCCTTTATATTCCATGGCAGAAATAAGCTTCCATAGGTTCCACAAGTGTAAGGGGGGAAAACAAACAAACAAAAAAATGCATAGTCCAGCTTACTCCTCTCCCCTACCTCTTCTTCTCCTTTTTTCTGATCCAACTACTCCTCTCCCTACTACAACTATTCCTCTCCTTCTCCCAGGCATTATTTTTTCTCTCTCTGATTCTTTGTGTTGTTCTGCATCAACAAAACCAATTCAAAGAGGTCTTTTTTACTCTATGTTGATATAATGGAAAGAGCATCAACACCTGACTATTCCTCCAACTGAAACTGGAATCAGCTATTTCTAAATATTTAAATGATCTGATACCAAATCAGACATCAAGAGACTACAGCGGACAGTCAAGACTGCTGAGAGGATTATTGGTGCCCCCCTGCCCAACAACCTCCAAGATCTTTATACCTCCAGAGTGTGGAAAAGGGCTAAGAAAACAGCTTTTGGACTGGACCCCACACACCCAACCCACTCTCTCTTCCAACTGTTGCCTTCTGGTCCGTGCCACAGTTTCTTCCCGCAGGCTATCTTCAGCCTAAACAATTAAAACATTCATAACAAAACATTGTCCATCATAGCTGACACATTTATACATAGAAAACTGAAAATTGTTCATTTGTGAACGGCACACTTGTAAATAACACATCTGTACATTCATTTTAAACAATTACATGTTTCTTCCTCTATATTTCTACTTCAGTATATAGTGCATTATTTAATTTTCTGTTTTTCTTATATAAGTGTTATATTACAGTAGTGTTCCTATGTATAATTCCTGTGTATGTCTGCACTATCATGTATGTTTGCACTATGTCCATACTTTCTTCTGCACTGGAAGCTCCTGTCACCAAGTCAAATTTCTTGTGTGTGTAAAAAAACATACTTGGTAATAAAGCTCTTTCTGACTTTTTGACAAGGTGAGAAGGAGACGTAGGGGGCAAAAGGCAAAGGGTTTTAAGTTTTTTTTATTTTTTTTATGATCACTGACAGCAATTTCATTTTGCCAATAAAGCCTTTACTGCAGCAATTCTGTCACTTTTATTTTACATTCCATAAAGTACTACTGTAAACTCCCTGGCTGAAAATGGGTCCCACTCAGGCCCTGACTTGTAGGCTACAAAATACAATGTTTCCGAAATCACGTGGGGCAGATGGAGTAAATTGAAACTAACTGTGAAGAAATGTTAAACTTACAATGACATGAGATCTGCAACAGTTTTTATTAAAGGGGTCATATGATACGATTTCAATTTTTCCTTTCTCTTTGGAGTGTTACAAGCTCTTGGTGCATAAAGAAGATCTGTAAAGTTGCAAAGACTAAAGTCTCAAATCCAAAGAGATATTCTTTATAAAAGTTAAGACTTGTCCACGCCCTCCTAAAATGGCTTGTTTAAACACTCCCCCACATTGTGTGGGAAGATTTGCATAACACCGCCCAAATGTTCACGCAAAGAAAGAAAGCATAACTTTTATTCTCGCTGTAGTATTGTTGTTGCCGCCGGTGTTGTGCCGAATTCCGACTCCCTGCCAGGATCTGACTCCCCTCGCGTGCATACGATGCAGTTGCGAAAACAGACAGGCGTAAGTAATACATTGCAATTTGTGTATTGGTCAGTTTGATCGTGTATTTAATTGTGTATTTGTCTTTGATCATGTATTTAACTAAACTTGTATGATTTACAACTTGGACTGTCTAGCTGTGCATTTATCGTTTGTGTGTTTTTACTACAGAGTAGTTTTACCCTGCTCATTTTCTCTATTGCAATATTCCTTATCATGAAACAGAATGTGTTTCTTAGGGAGCAGAACAATTTCAGGAGTTTTGTTAAACCTGTCTAAATTACTCTGCCCTTATGCTGATAACACTGAAAAGCTATACAGACCTTGTGCTTATGCATCGAGCATATCAATAGAATGCCATATGAATTCAGCAGTGCTGCCGAAATCATACCCCCCTATATTAAATGCTTTAATTATTAAGATTATGATTCCACAAGAGAAGAGGGCTCTGTATCTGGATCCTCTAGGGGAGACCACAACAAATATTCAAAAGTGTCAGAATGTGACAAGGTAAATCAACAGTTTAAACATAATCTTCTAAAATTCTAAAGGTGTTTCTTAATATTCTATTTAATTTAATACATTCAAGATTCAACATTTTTATTGTCATATGTACCCATGTAAGATTAAATTCTTATTTTGTTTTTACCACATAATCATAATTATTACAGGTCCTTCATGAGACAGAAGGGCTACAACATGCCCAGATGGGCATGTGACACGCTAGCACATTCATGCCAACAGGATGGCAGTTCCTGTGGGCCTTTTGTCCTGAAAGTAAGTTAAATGGATCATAATGCCATTTATGACTTTCTTTTCTTAGTGTAACACCAGAGGTAAACATTAACGGAGATGGTCATCTTGGATGGTAAAAGGATAATAATGATCCTGTTTTTTTATAAAACTATTGAAATTAATGGTGAGTTCCATTGAAAAACAACACAAGGAGATATTAGGAAGAGTGTTACTGCTGACAATGTTAGTTAAGGGGGACTTTATCATAGTGACTAGTAGTGACATGATTGTTTAGAATTCCCTCACTTGTATTTTATTAAAGAAGGACAGCCTTAAAACATCATCAAGAGAAAATAGAAATAGAAATAGATAAATAAAGAGAAAATTGTCATTTTGCGGTGAACTATGCATTTGAACAAATTTGACAACCTCTTGGCAATCCCTGTTACAATTTTTTTGTGGTGTTCCAACAGCTGTTGACAAAAGTGTTGGATAATGAAAAATTTCAGTTAGCTGAACGGGTAATTTGAAGGAATGCCATTCAGCCTGCTGTCCACTACAAATGCAACCTTTATTGCAACATAACTATTTTTTATTATATAGCAACCCATTGTTGTAACTTATTGTAATAACACATTGTTTACATTGCAACCATATCATTCTCAATTACATAATCACTTTTCTTTTTTAGTTTGCAGAATGTTTCTTAAATGATGAGCCGCTTCAGTTTTCCACATCTGAAAAAAGTGTGGCTGCCCTAAGAATGACTATAGCTGCTTGTCTCCTGCAGAACACTGGTAAGGTTTGGATACTAGTGCTTGTTTCAAATTACATTAAAATATTTCAAATATTCATTCATTCTTTTGTACCCTAACTATTTATCAGTGTTTGTAAAATTGTAATTTATTTGCTTGTAAATACTCGTGATGTTTTAAGAACTTGCCTTATGATAACTTTGTTTATTCTGCTTTGGCATGATATTTGACTAGCTGACCTTAAGGACCTGTGCCATCTGTGTGGTGAAAGAAACAGTGGTCAAAAAGTGACTAACTGGGTAAGCATTCCAAAAAGAATGTTGTGTTTTATCAAACCTTTATTGAAATTACCATATTAATTGAAGGTGACATAATGTTAATTTAAATATAGTTTGAAATGAATTACAGAAATACCTATGCTTAACTTCAACATTTGTTTGTCAACATGTTTAGATTGGCTGTGATGTGTGCCCACGTTGGTTTCACTGCAACTGTGTCCAACGCTCAAGGAAACACAGAAGTTACATCTGCCCCGTTTGTGAAGCGTTATTTACATCGATCGTCTAGAAGGACTTTCAGTATTCATCAGCTATCGTCTACTGTGATCTCGTGCGTCTGGTCTAGCAACAGGGCTCTGAGTAAGCTGAAACGTTCTCAAAGGAACTGTCGAACACCGCGAACACTTGTCAACACTACTAGGATTGACTCCATGGATAACGTTACCTCCGATGGAAGCATTGTGGAGAAACACTGTGCTCTTCTTAATTGTCGCTCCATTTCTGATAAAGGTTCCTATATAAACGAACTAATTATTGACAATAACCTGGATATGTTATTTCTTACCGAGACTTGGCAATCACCAGATGACTATTTGCATCTAAATTTGCTTACACCGACCGGATATCAATATCTGTCTAAACCTCGTACAACTGGCAAAGGGGGTGGTCTTGCAGTCATTTATCGTGACTCCATAGAACTTACCCAACTGGATTTTCATAATACTACGACATTTGAGTTTATGCTTATGAAGGTTGGTTTAAAACGTCCTGTCATAGTTATATTGATTTATAGACCACCCAAGCAGCAAACTGAATTCTTCTCAGCAGTTTGCTGGGTCAGAGACCAAACAAACTCATTCTGGAGACACATCTGGTCCTGTAGAATACCTGCAAAGAAGCACACGTGTTTATATACAACAGGAACCATTTAATATAGGGGGGTACACAGCAAAATCACTGGTGTAAAAAGAACACCCACAGTGTCA
>NW_015554140.1:0-3241 GCF_001515605.1 Sinocyclocheilus anshuiensis
ATTTAGTAATTTATCAGACGCTTTTATCCAAAGCGACTTACAAATAAGGACAACAGGAGCAATCAATTGTACTATTAAAACAACTAAAAACAGATCCAAAACTAAAAGCTAAAACTTTATAAATGCTACCTATTCACGTTTTAAAAATAAAGACATTAAATAAAAATGACAAATGCATACAACAACATTTCAAAACGTAACATTTAAATAATAAATCTAAAAACAATTCAAAATATTAAAGAACAAAAGGTATGAGTATAATAATGATTCTAACATAACACTAAGCCAAACACCAAAAAACCAACTGCATATATGTGTATGTACAACCACACACACACACACACACATATATATATTATTTCAAATAATATTATATTAAATTATAAAAGCTGTTTTAAAATACATTAAAAATAGAGATCTTAAGAACAGAATATAGATTTTAAAATGCACAGCTAGACTGAAATCCCTTCACACTCCAGCACAGGAGGTGGCGATATGCAGCTAGAAGCTGGTCTGCAACTCGCCACTAAACCCACAGAAGAAGAAGAAGAAGAAGATGAAGAAGCAGCAGCAGCTTTCGCAGCTGTAGAGTCGAGTCTTCTGAGGAGAGGTGAGCCATTCTCAGTTTCTCGCTGTTTAGACAATTGTAATGGATGCAGAACAATATCAATATTGCTGCTGCGGTTTTATTTGTTATCGCTCTCTTGATGTTTATCTTGGGCAGATCACATTTGTTACAGTAGTTAGTTTGAGAGCGCGGTAAAGTTTTGGTCTCTGTTTGTTTGTAATCTGTATTCACATGAGATTTGTCGTATTAGAGTATTGCACTACATATGAAGCGATGTATTGACAAAATGTCATTAACCCATTTAATCCCAATTTTTTCCCAGACATGAAAATATCCAAATGATATTTGAAATAATCAATCATTATTAATGGTCTGTCACAATTGTGGGAAAATGTGTGTACTGAATTAACACATTTCTGCAGTCATAAACATGTTATATATCTCAGCCCAGCTATTTTAAACTGTTTGATCACGTTCTATGGTTAATATTATTTATTCAAAAACCTTATACAACACTGATCAATGAAAAATACAACCAACAACGTATTTCAGAATTGTTACTTTTTTGTAACGTGTATCATCAAGTATTTATATTAGTGCTTCCAGTATCACAACATCAATATTGTAACTTATTTGTAACATTTGAACTTTAATTCAGTGCAACATGTTAGTGTAATTTTCACTAGCAACTGCGACTGGGTTTATATTGTAGAGCTAAGTTCACTGTTATCCCACCGGTCACTATTGTGACCATCAGCATGTTTACTCGTTCTGTGACCACACACAACAACACTGAATAACTGTGAATTCAGATATTAATACTAGACACCTCAAAGATAATGTGGACCAAAAATCTTTGTCATATCTTTAACATACTTTGCCAAAAGCGGTAAAGATAAAATCTGACTTTCTCCAGTCATTGTTAAAAAACAAGCCAACAAGCTTCATAGCTAGCGTTAGTGCAGCGGTCAGGGAATCTTTCTGCCTCCACCGAAGCTCCGCCCACAGAAAAACCTCACAATGTTTACTAACAGAAAAAGGGTCTGTAGTATTTCAAGTAGTTTAAAGCCATATGAAACAGCGCTGACAAACAGTAGAAACACTGCGCGCAAAGATAACAATCAGAAGACTTTTCAATCTACAAATCACCATCATTTACCATGGGTTTACTGTAGTAACGCTAACTGCACCATGGTATTGTCAGAGAAATGTGGGTATTTGTATCTAATTTCATTATATTATTAATGTAGACATGCATTAAATATATTAAGCTATAGGAGTAATATAATTGCAGTCATTTGTGATTAGGCTAAGCTATAGCATGTGTGCATTTATACCAAATGTTTTTAGACTAACTACTGTATTTCATACAAATAAAACAGCGCTGACAACCGGAGAAACAGGAGAAAATAAAAAAATAGCACAACGATACAGTCAGAAGACTTTTCAATCTACAAATCACCATCATTTACCATGGATTTACTGTAGTAACACTAACTGCACCACAAATACCTCAAAACCATATAGTTATATTTTGACCATGTTATTGAGGTGTGCTATAGCCTATCTGTGGTTTAACTGTGTTTCGTGATTTAACTGTATGCTACTATGGAAGACCAATGATTAAAGACAATTCAGAATAATTACATTTCCTAACTCCAGTAGGGCTGGGTATCGATTCAGATGTTCCAATTCGATTCGATTTCGATTTTCGATTCGATATTCGATTTGATTTTTGAGAAAGACAACACAAACATAAAATATCACAGCATTAGCTGTAACATGGAGGCTGCAAGCCTATGAACGGTGTAGGAAAACTAATACTGGCTTTTGGGTGATAGTTCACCCAAAAATAAAAATTCTGTCATTTATGCATGTAGGAATTTCTTTTCTTCTGTTGAACGCTGTAGCGTCTGCGTAGAATCATGCATGGTCTTTGGGGTTTATGGCTTAAGAGTCCCCTTTTAGCCTTTGACATTTGCATATAAATTACAGTCCTGGTCACAGACTTTACATTTATATGGGGGCTAAATTGCCAAATAATCATCCCCACTATCAAGGAGATGCTAAGCAGTCCCCCACTATCATCTCCCCAACTGACTTCAAACAGTTTCCAAAGAAATCCCCACTATCAAGGAGATGCTAAGCAGTCCCCCACTATCATCTCCCCATCTAATTTCAAACACTTTCCAAAGAGATGTAAATGACCCCGATGCCAGGCACCGATGGGCCTGGCTGACCAAGCAAACTACAGCCACACACACAAACACACACACGTAAAGACCTTTAATCTATTTAGACAATAATTCATCAGTTACAAATATATCTGGTATATTGCATGTGTTGTTTGTACGTTTCCCTATTAGATTAGCTGAGTTACCACTCGTTATTTGTATTAGTTAAAGCCCTAAACACTGATATTCAGATGTATGGATGTATCTTTGGTTTAATCTATTCTAAATGTTTATTTCTTGGTATCAATATTATCTGCTCTTTATTCCTCAAACAATGATGTACAGTATGTGATTGTGAAACGCATCATACGATTTGTACTATATTTTGGGTTAAAACTGCACCAATTCCAGACCGGCCATAAAACATGCAAATGGGCCATAAAGGGAGACAAAGGAAACTTCTCCCGCTCAAAAATTCATGCCTGGTATTGGCTAGCCC
>NW_015554140.1:3302-3818 GCF_001515605.1 Sinocyclocheilus anshuiensis
ATTTATGAATGTATCTCTGGTTTAATATATTCTAAATGTTTCTTTCTTGGTATCAATATTATCTGCTCTTTATTTCTCAAACAATGATGTACAGTATGTGATTGTGAAATGCATCATACGATTTGTACTATATTTTGGGTTAAAACTGCACCAATTCCAGACCGGCCATAAAACATGCAAATGGACCATAAAGGGAGACAAAGGAAACTTCTCCCGCTCAAAAATTCACGCCTGGTATTGGCTAGCCCACCCAAAGTCGGGGGTGAATAGGAACCCTCAAAAGTGATTAGCCCGAAATTATCTTTGCTCAGAAGACCCTTTTCTTTTGAGATGACACTAAGACTTCTCAAAACTCTCCTCTTGAGTTTTGATTTTCCGGCAGTTTTTTATCTTCAAGTAACTTCGATTCGCTGTGGACTTTTCCTATCTTCAGAAGAACCAGAAGTAAACTTCTAGCTCACTCCTAAATAACTCATCAAAGACCTCCGTTGTCTACCACATCAGAACTCTTGTTCA
>NW_015554140.1:4010-4520 GCF_001515605.1 Sinocyclocheilus anshuiensis
ATTAATGTTTTAAATATAAAATTTTGAATATAGAAATATTAAATGATTTAAATAACTGAAAAGATACTTTAAAAATGAAACAAACTGCCAGCAGGTGGTGGTAAGTCACTGATTTTTATCACTGAATCATTCATTCAATTGATTCATTCGAACGGCTGATTCATTCAGGAATGAATCAAGTGACTGTCTTTAGGAATGGGTAATCATGAATCACTGACTCACTCTAGATTCATTTAAAAAAAAAAAGTTCATTCATAAACAAAACAACGCTGTGTTTGAATGGAGATGCGCAGCGGCAGAGCTGTGACTTTGTTTTAAACTATTTTCAACGACGAAATAGAGCAAAATCAGACAATAGTGTTATAGTGAGACAATGTAAGTCACTTAATATTAACTTCTTGTTTATTGAATTGTATTGTATTAAATCAGTATAACATTTACAAACTCCTTTAAAAATCATTAAAAGCTGGCACTCATCTTAGTTCATCTCGATCTCACATCTATAATAAA
>NW_015554140.1:4571-8250 GCF_001515605.1 Sinocyclocheilus anshuiensis
ACAAGTATTATGATGATCGGGTCAGTCGCACTGGTGCTCCTAAAAACATTTTCATAGTCACATGCAGTAGTTTTCAGTCGCAAATGACAAGAAAATACAACAAAGAATATCGTTTACATGTAGCACGTCAATTCTCTCTCTCTCTCTCTCTCTCTCTCTCTCTCTCTCTCTCTCTCTCTCTCTCTCTCTCTCTCTCTCTCTCTCTCTCTCTCTCTCTCTCTCTCTCTCTCTCTCTCTCTCTCTCTCTCTCTCTCTCTCTCTCTCTCTCTCTCTCTGCGTGTGTGTGAGACAAAGTGACGGCAAGGTGTGCGCCTTCACACTAGAATTTACGGTACGTTAAATACAGGTGCGCTGCGCATCCATTGAGATGAACTGAAAAATAGCACAGATCGCTTGACGGAGAGAGAAACTCTGAAGCGTTCAGTCAGAGAGTGTCCGGCGAGTGAAAATATATCTGTGTTAAACTTAATACCTAGCCTCCACCTCACACACTGGCGAGTATCTGAGAATTTATTAGCCATTGGCTAATATTCGACATCATTTAGTCGCCCAGAGTGAAGATTTAGTCGCATATGCGAGTGATTTACTCGCAATGTAGAGTGTTGTAGGGCGCAGAGCCGATGTGTTGCACCCCACATGAGAACTCCTCAGCACAAAACTGTGGGCCGTTGTCACTGACAGTGACGTTAGAGACACCATAACGACTGAAAAGTCCCCCCAAGACTTGCTGGTGGTAGTACTGTCTATGATGGAGACTTCAGGCCATTTGGAATGTGCATCAACTACAATAAAGTACATATGGCCTTCAAAGGGACCAGCAAAATCCACATGTATCCTTTCCCAAGGATGATTTGGCCAAATCCATGGGTGAAGTGGTGCAGGACGGGGAGAATTTTGGATACGTTGACACGACTGGCATGATTTGGACTGCAACTCAATCTGACCATCAATACCCGGCCACCAGACTTAGCTGTGGGCCAGATGTTTCATCCTTACCATCCCAGGATGGCCTATGTGTAAATAAGCTAACACCCGGTGGCGGAGTTTGGGAGGTACAATAACACGACTCCCCCACATTAAACATCCTTGCGCTACTGTGAGCTCGTGACAACGAGTCACAAATGGTAGCAAGTCTGTGGGTGTATCTTTAGGTTTCGGAAACCGTCCAGATAAAACCATGTCCAGCACAGATGACAAGGTGGGATCTGTTAGGGTGTCACGTTTAATTTCAGCATTACTGACAGGCAGGGTGGCTACTTGGTTGGCATAGAATACGTCCACTTTGTCCTTTGTCTCGGTGTGTGTCACTGGCAACGGTAGCCGTGAAAGTCCGTCTGCATTGGCATGGTGAGCTGCTTTCTTATAGTCAAGGACATAATCATGGGCAGCTAAAAGCAAAGCCCATCGTTGCATTCTGGCTGCTGCCATGGATAGAATGCTCCTGTTAGGACGAAGAATAGCAGTTGTGATCAGTGAGGAGGTTAAACCATCTTCCATATAAGTACTGATGGAATTTGTGAACTCCAAAAAATATGCTCAGGGCCTCCCGCTCAATCTGAGCATAATTTCGTTCCGCTCTACTGAATGTCCTGAATGAAAAAGCAATCGGCTTTTCCTCACCATTGGGGCACATATGTGATATCACAGCGCCCACCCCATATGGGGAAGCATCACAGGCAAGACGAATGGGTAGCTCTGGATCATGAGGTAAGGAGATCCTTTGCTTCTTGGAATGATTGTTCACAGGCCACACTCCAATACCATTTCTTTTCTTTACAGAGAAGAGTATTAAGTGGATTCAAAACAGATGCCAAATTTGGAATGAAACGGCCATAGTAGTTAATCATCCCAAGGAAATAGCGTAATTGACTTACATTGGCTGGTGTTGGCACTTCCATTATTGCTTTAATCTTTTCTGGCGATTTGTGTAGTCCAGCGGCGTCGATTTAATGACCCAAATACTCCAGTGACTGTTTGAAAATTTAAATTTTTTCATGTTGCAATTTCAGGTGCTCCACATCATCTTGTCCTGTTATCAGTATGTCATATAGATAGCAGTGAGTGATTGGAATCCCCAAGAGAACTTGATCCATCGCTTTCTGAAATAATGCAGGAGCTGGGGCAATCTCGAAAGGTAGACGGTTATAGCAAAATAGCCCTTTTTGGGTGGATATGGTGAGTAATTTCCTCGACTCCTGTGCCACTGGCATCTGCAAGTAAGCGTTTGAAAAAGCCAGCTTACTGAATAACTGACCACCAGCCAGAGACGCAAAAAGATCTTCTATGCGTGGAAGTGGGTAGTGGTCCACACAAATGGCTGGGTTGAGTGTCACTTTAAAATCACCACACAGTCTCACTGAACCATCTTTCTTGATCACTGGTACCACCGGTGTGGCCCACTCACTGTACTGTACTGGTGAAATCACTCCCATCTCTGTTAAACTTGTCAATTCAGCCTCTACGTTTGGTTGAATGGCGTACGGTACTACCCTTGGCTGATAGAATTGTGGAGTACGATCACGCTTTAGCCTAATTTTAGCTTCAATTCCTTCCATAGTGCCCAATTCTTTCTCAAAAACATTGGAGTGCCGATTTAACACTGTTTCTGTAGTGTCTGCAACTCCATGCTTGACTGTTTTTATGTCTTGTCAGTTTTATAGATCTCAGCCATTCTCTACCAAATAATGGTGGGGCATCACTGTTAACCACATACAGTGGCAATCGTGCAGACTGATTCATTTAATTTTACCGCTACGTTGATGACCCCTGCTGGTGCTAGTGCTTCTCCAGTGTATGTTTTTAAGATGTCGGTTGGCTGGAGTGGAATATGCTGCAAGTCATTAGCATAGTTTTCATTTGAAATTAAGGACACTGCAGCACCTGTATCCAATTCCATCTCAATCATTTTCCCCTCAATTTCTGGAGTTATACGAATGTGTGCGAGTTGCCCTCTTTTGGTTATCATATACAGTGACATTTCCTTCTCTGTATCTGTACTCGACTCAGCACTTTGTTTTCCTCCAGCATCCAGATGATGTACCCGTCTCTTATCATTTTTACTCTGTCTTTTACGTGGCTTAAACTTTTTCTCATGCTTTCTTTCTCTTTCAAAGTTTCTTTTATTTTTGCACACGCGTCCGATGTGGCATTTCTTTCTACATGAATAGCAGGCTTGATCTTTGTACTAGCAGTCCTCATCTGGGTGGTTCGTTTTCCCACATCTTTTACAATTGCGTCGCTGTTTGGGTAAGGAAAAATGCATTGCATTTACTTTAAGGGATGTGCTGAGTTACTGCGCTTCGCGAGCGGTGGTTTCCGTGGCCACCGCAATCTCTTCAGCTTTGTGAAAAGTAAGTGCCGCTTCCGTGAGAAGATGCTTTTGTATCGCTTCTGTGCGTAATCCACAAATAAATCTATCCCTTAGAGCAGCGGTTCTCAATTCCAGTCCTCGCGTACCCCCGCTCTGCACATTTTGCATGTTTCTCTTATTGCTTCAGACGTTTGTTATATTTGACTGTAAGCGCCCTGCGAAGTGGACATTACCGGATATTCCGCCATGATTCCAGTTTGAAGGGAGCGTATATGTTCCATACAAAGGGCATTTAAGTGTGCCAGATGTGAATTTAAATTGTATTTATTTACAGAGGTATATTATGTCCCACTTCACGCTTCTCTAGTA
>NW_015554140.1:8405-13756 GCF_001515605.1 Sinocyclocheilus anshuiensis
CTGCTCAGGGAGTAGGGAGCAATGGACACTGTGTAGGGACCATGTCAATCGGAACACAGTTCATGCACGGAGCTCACTTCTAACAAGATGATGATCTGAATCAGGTGTGTTAACAAAGAGAGACATGCAAAACATGCAGAGCGGGGGTACGCGAGGACTGGAATTGAGAACCGCTGCCTTAAAAGCATCCTCCAAATGTGTTCCGAAGTCACAATGTTCAGAGAGTTGTTTTAAAACTGATACATACTGTGCAACCGTCACTCCTTCCTCTTGATTGCATTTGTGGAAACAGAAGTGTTCTGTTATTATGCTATTATCCATTAAAGTCATAACAATCTCTTGATATGTCTTTTCTCCTGGTTTAGCAGGTGCAATCAAGTTACATAGAAGACCGTACGTTTTCGTGCCCATAACGCTTAACAACACTGGAACCGTTTTTTCCTCGTCAATATTATTGGCCTTTGTGAAGTGTTCAAACCGTTCAATACATGTTTGTCCACTACTCGATGGCCTCGTCAAAAGCATCAATATGCCCGATAGTCACCATTCTGTTTGTGGATTACGTTGATTTGATGTCCCGATGGTTGCAGTCAATGTTTCAAACGATGTGCACTCATTTTCGTCAAAAAAAGTATGTTGGTCTATATTAGTCTGCACCAGTACAAAGTAGAAGTCAATATGTCCAATCCTCGTCGCCAATTTTGTCGTATTTATCAGAATATCATTATATTCTATGGACAAAGATACAATGGAGGCCGAGTGCACATAACCTTTTCTTCTTTACTTAACAACTGTTCAGTAGTATATGCAGGGTCACACAGCGGCATCAAGAGCATGATGCAACAATTGTAGGATAACCCAATTCCAAACACTAAGTAAAACATGGGCTAATTTTCATTTTTGAGTGAACTAACCCTTTAAGTCCTGTAAGCTGCGAAGTGGGGCCTCCATGGATCGGACTTGTTTGTTCACCACATCCCACAGATACTCAATTGGATTGAGATCTGGGGAATTTGGAGGCCAAGTCAACACCTCAAACTCGTTGTTGTGCTCCTCAAACCATTCCTGAACCGTTTTTGCTTTGTGGCAGAGCGCATTATCCTGCTCAAAGAGGCCACAGCTACCAGGGAATACCGTTTCTGTGAAAGGGTGTACATGGTCTGCAACAATGCTTAAGTAGGTGCTATGTGTCAATGTAACATCCACATGAATAGCAGGACCCAAGGTTTCCCAGCAGAACGTTGTCCAAAGCATCACACTGCCTCCGCCGGCTTGCCTTCTTCCCATAGTGCATCCTGGTGCCATGTGTTTCCCAGATAAGCGACGCATACGCACATGGCCATCCATGTGATGTAAAATAAAATGTGATTCTTCAGACCAGGCCACAATAAATGTTCGATATAATGTTCACGCGCCAATAGCAGAAAAAAAATTTGAAGCGTGCCGCACTTACAGTTTATCCGCTCAGCTCAAGTTCAAACGGCAGCGCAGCGGTTGCAAGCTCACTAGAGCAGATGCATTTACTCGCTGATAAGCCTCGGTCCCGCGAGCACTAAACAGCACTTTGAGATCCAGTATGAAGCGCTTGAGTTAAGTGAAGAACACAAATGACTCGCTGATTTAAACTAGTTAAAAGCCAGATGAAACAGCGCTGACAGACAGTAGAAATACTGTGAGAACGATACAGTAAATAACTCGTGTAGTTATTTACCTGTAGTTGTTAATTATGATGAGTGTCAGCAGATTTCTGTTTATGCTTTCATTGTTCATTCTTACTGTTATTTAGAAAGACAGACAACACAGAAATACATAGAATGTGTGAATTAGCACTTATGTGAGTGTAGTGTTACTGAATGAGCATTTTAAACTGATGTGCTCTACACTCTTACCTTTGTGTCGACACTCTTTTAATATAGTGATATAATGATTTACAAAGAGAAAACACTTCTTGATTTCTTGTTGATTATGGCAAATCTGCTTCTTCCACACAGAAATTCAGATGGAATATTCCCATCAGTTTATCAGTGCAGACGAGCATCAAAGCATGAGGAAGCAATCTGTAAAGACTGAATTTATTAAAGAGGACAGAGATTTTTAATACATTTTTAATTTCCTGTATGATTTTTGGGCAGTTTTTGTCATTTTCAGGCCTCATACTTTAACAAACTCCTCCTACAGTTTTAATCGGATCATCTTCAAATTTGCTGAGTGTAATCATAAGGCCTTTGCGATGTGAAATTGAGAAGAGTTTTCGTCGAAGGGCGTGTCTCTGGCGGCCTGACAACGTTTGATGTTTCGCCATGAAACAGGAAGTTGCTGTAACTCAGGCAAGCAATGTCTGATCTGCCCCAAACTTCACACGTTTGATAGGTGTTATATCCTGAACACATACCCATGCCCAAATTCAGTTATACTCATAGCGCCACCTGCTGGCAACAGGAAGTGTCATGGTTAACACTGTTATGGACTCCTAGGAACATATTAAAAAGCGTCAACAAGTGTTAAATAGGCTGGCAACATGCTAGAAACATGCTCAAACATGCTAGCAACACTTAGCTAAGTCCTAAAGCATGCTATTAACGCCATCAAACAGGAAGTTGTTGTAACTCATGCATACAATGTACAATATACCTCAAACTTCACATATTTGATTAGAGTCCTGGCCTGAAGACATCTACATGCTCATATTCAGTTATAGTTATAGTGCCACCTACTGGCAACAGGAAGTGACATGTTTAACACTGTGTTGCACTATTAGCAGCACAGTAAAATATGCCATTGTGTGATAAACATGCTATAAATATGATCAAACATGCTAGCAACACTTACTAAGTGCTAAAGCATGCTATTAATACTATGAAACAGGAAGTTGTTGTAACTCATGCATACAATGTCCGGTCTTCTCCAAACTTCACATGTTTGATAAGAGTCCTGGCCTGTAAACATTTACATGCCAATATTTGTTTGAGTTACTGACAAATGAACTGTTTTTGCATTTATTTCAGAGTTGATTGAAGAAAATGAGCAGAATGAAGAATTGAGTGAAGTTGAAGAGAAAAATCACTTCAAAACTGGAGAAAAACCTTTGAGTTGCTGTCAAAGAAAACAGGTAACATTAAAGAAAACAAGAGCCAAGAAATCTTTCACCTGCACTCAGTGTGGAAAGAGTTTGACATCCAAATATAGTCTTGATGTTCACATGAGAATTCATACAGAAGAGAAACCATTTACTTGTGATCAGTGTGGAAAGAGTTTCACACAATCAGCAAACCTTAAGTATCACATGAACATCCACACTGGAGAGAAACCGTACGAATGTGATCAATGCGGAAAAACATTTTTGAGAGCTTTAAACCTGAAGCGGCACCTGAGAGTTCATACAAAGGAGAAGCCACATTCATGTCATTTGTGTGGAAAGAGTTTTTCACGTCTACAAACTTTGCTGTGCTTTTTTACACGACAGCCAGCCATAACTTCTGACAGTAATTTTTTTAGTTTACTCGCCAGACTGAGTTTTATTTAATCATAGAACTTTAGTATTTAGAACTCAATTTTGATAACCATGTTTGAATGCATATTAGTCATTTTATCTGAACTTAGGAATGGTGGTGGTGCTTTTTTGGTCATTCAGTGTTTCTGTAAAAAAAAAAAAATTGGGAAAAAAACTAACAAAAATACTGATAAGATAATAATGATACGAATTCTACTAATAAAGACAATATAAAGCGCACCAATGACTAACGAACTCCTGGATTCATGAATATTAATCAGGTTGTGTGCGTTCACTTGAACTGATTTGCTGAAATCAAAATCGGGACGATAATAGGTGAGCGCCAGCCAATGAGATTGCGTTTGCGCATTAGTTCCGCCCACTAAGAATACAAAGAATTCCACAAAGAGTATCGTTTACATGTAGTGTGTCAATTCTCTCTCGCTCTCTGTGTGTGTGTGTGTGTGTGTGTAAGACAAAGCGACGGCGAGTCGTGCGCCTTCACACTAGAGTTTACAGTACGTCAAATACAGGCGTGCTGCACATCCATCAGATGAACTGAAAAACAGCACAGATCGCTTGACGGAGAGTGAAACTCTGAAACGCTGTCAGAGAGTGTTCGGCGAGTGAAAATATATCTGTGCTAAACTTGTACTTAGCCTCCAACACACACACTGGCGAGTAAAATTTGATAATTTATTAGCCATCATTTAGTCGCCCAGAGCTGAAGAAGAGACTGTAACACTTTTAAGAAAGTCTGAGATTTATTTAAATTTTTTGTTCTTCACTGTTGTTTTTAAAATGACTAGTTATTCTTCCACTTGTGATGTATTTAGGAAACGCTGATGCAAGATATACTGTCATGTAGCTTTGTAATAGATCCTTCTTTGCTTCTCTTTGTACCTGCTATTAAACTGGCTAAATTATGAAAGATCATAGTATTGATAAGCTCTGACGTTATCGGTCCTGCTTTCAGTACTGGAGAAATGAAAGAAAAAAAAAACGTACAATTTATTATTGTTACACAGAAGTTATCAAGCTAATTGTATCTTGTGAACCGTTTCTATATGCAATAAAATTAAGACATTTGTCAGTGATGTGTTTTCGTTGTTCGCAGTCCAGAAGTGAGATCTCTCTTGTACTTTAGGGCTGTGTGGTTAATCTAATAATATTGGTATTAATTAATAATATACGCCATATTGCTATTTCCTAGTATTCCCATGCATTCTAGTGAATTAAGAGGAAATTGTACGATTCTATTGAAAAACATCACCTAACGAGTCAGCGTTTTTAAATTTGAATTATCAATGTAAAATGCAAATGTCCTGCATGTAAATTTGGTTATTTGTTTAATGTTGGGAATTTCCCCTGCATATTAAAAAGTCAAGTATCATATTTATAACAGTAGCAAACATCAGATGAACATGATAAACATCAGATGGACGAGATCAGATGAACATGATAAACAGCAGATGGACGAGATCCTCAACATATGTATTACAAATGACAAAGTGCTCACGAAATCTTAATAAAGATATATGCTTTTTATGTGCCTTCTACAGTTATTTACTGTATGTAATTATGTAGTTATTGTTTTTATACGTACAGTAGTGTTACTGCAAATGTTTCAACAATAATTTCATTAACAGCATGCATTTTGAAGTAGTTCATAATGTAATCGTTGAATTCATAATTAATTCCACAACATAACATTTTACTCCTATGGAAACTGTAATGATAGTAAAACACCATAGAATTTGCACGTCTGAAATAGATGTTGCTCAATCAGGACATAAAAAAATACACGCATCATAACATCATTCAAAGAAATAACTGACAACTTTGGTACAGACTTAAAGAC
>NW_015554140.1:13937-18252 GCF_001515605.1 Sinocyclocheilus anshuiensis
TTTATTTTGGTCCAATAAGTAATATCTCTGTCTTATCCGAATTTAATAGGACAAAATTATTGGTCATCCAATCTTTAACATTTTTAACACATTCTGTTAGCTTAAATAATTTAGAAGTTTCATCTGGTCTTGTTGAACTATATAGTTAAGTATCATCAGCATAACAATGGAAACTAATCCCGTATTTTCTAATAATATTACCAAGGGGCAACATGTATATTGAAAATAGCAGAGGACCTAGGACAGATCCTTGTGGCACTCCATACTTTACTGGATTTAATTGAGATGACTCCCCGTTTAAATAAACAAAGTGGTAGCGATCGGACAGGTATGATCTAAACAATTTTAAAGCCTGCCCTTGAATACCCGTATAGTTTTTTAATCGATTTATGACTATGTCATGATCTATAGTGTCGAACGCAGCACTAAGATCAAGTAAAATTAGCAATGAGATGCAGCCTTGGTCTGACGCAAGAAGCAAGTCATTTGTAATTTTAACAAGTGCAGTTTCTGTGCTATGGTGGGGCCTGAAACCTGACTGAAATTCTTCATAGGTCTATTTTTTTTGCAAGAAGGAGCACAATTGAACAGACACAACTTTTTCAAAAATTTTAGACATAAAACGGAAGATTTGAAATGGGTCTGTAATTTGCCAGTTCACTAGGATCTAGCTGTGGTTTCCTAACAAGAGACTTAATAACTGCCAGCTTGAATGGTTTGAATATGACCGCCCTGTCCTTGACAGCAGCGGTCGCAGCTGTGGGCCTGGTGTCCCTCCGCTGTGATAAGCTGGGCACCGAAGAAGACCTGGATCTCGTGGTCTGCTGCTTTGAGCCTCCACAAAGTGCTCAATGAGGGACTCCATGGCATCACCGAAAAGGCCGAAGGAAGTTACCAGGGCATTAAGCAGAACTTCATGATCCGCGTCCTTGAGGTCAGCTAGGTTCAACCATAGGTGCCTCTGTAGGATGACCAAAAAGCCCATAGCCTTGCCGATCGCCTGAGCAGCGGGCTTCGTGGCCTTCAGAGTGAAGTCCGTCGCATCATACAGATCGTTAACTGCATCCGGAGTGAGGGCTCCAGCCTCCGCCTTCTGCAGGAGCTCCGCCTGGGACACCAGCAGCACCACCATGGCATGCAGCGCAGAAGCCGCCTCACCATCTGATAAATAAGCTTTGTAAGAGAGGTGGGCGGTGACCCTGCACGGCTCAGAAGGGAGGCTGATGTCCAAGCCCAGGGTCTTAACTGCTGCAGGACTAGGGTTGGGAATCGAAAATCGATTCCGTTTCCAGAATCAGATACTTAAGGTCAGGAATCGGATACTTGTCAAATTAAAATTTCGATTCCGCCTGTCGATTCCTATGTGCTTCTTTTTTTTTATTTTTCCTTCATCTGTGAGGACCGGACCTAGCAATCTGCCAGGACCTTGCTCGCTAATTTAAGCATGTTGCAAGAGAGGTGTCACCACCAACATGACAAAGCACTTTAATTTAATAGATCATTAAAGATTGCGAACACGATTCAAACACCAACGTGATTCTATTCCTAAATTACAATGATTCGTCTGTTTCATTCCACAACCTTTGACGTGTGCTATCAATGTTGTGATCTCTTGGTTCATCCGTGCAGCATACGATCACACCACTGTGATTTGAGCATTTAAATTTGCGTTCGCATTGCCACTGACCTAAAGAGAGCAGCTGTCATCGGTCATGAATGAAAACAACTTCACAGTCTTTTCAGCCACACAGTATCATTATTTCTGTGTTACAAAAATTCAAATCACAGAAGTACTGGGATAAAAGTTTATAGTTCAGATATAAACTGTGTTTACGATGTTTATGGTAGCAATTAAAATAGAGTAAATCACCCTTTGAAAGTAATTTGACACTTCAAATGAAGATTTGTCGATTACATTGTTACGCCAGTAGGTGGCGAAAAGGGGCTGTTAAAATGTATTTGTCTTTGAATCATACGAGAGATTCGTTCAAGAACGCTGATTCATTCAGTAATGAATCAAGTACATCTTGAGTGAGTCATTGAATCATTCATTCATAAATTACATGTGATTTTGTTTAGTTGTATAATGTTTTTTTTCTTCAGAATCATGAGAGAACCACAACTTCCATTGGGGGGAAAGAAAAAAAGACAAAACATTTTCATAATCATGCAGTTCTATTTTGCACGCAAACAGCTCTTAAATAGTCCAGTTTTTATGTAGCATGTTGATTTTTGTTCATGGTATTCAGCTCCAATAAATGCTTTGCAACAAAGAGATATAGGTTTGATATCATTGTTCAATCAAATTGGAATCGAAACTGGGAATCGAAAAGAATCGGAATCTATAAGCAGAATCGGAATCAAAATCGGAATTGATAAAATTCAAACGATACCCAACCCTATGCAGGACGCAGGTGCGCGGTGATGGTTTCCTTGATGGGGGGAGTGCACACGTAACCGTGGGCCTCTGCCCTGTCCATGTGCATGAAAATGGCCTGTGTGTTGGAGTGGACGCGCCGATTGGGGCGCAGACCACTCCTTCACAAGCTGCTCGTGGACGTTGGGGAAGAAGGGGACCTTGGCAGGCTCCTCCAGGGGGCTCCAAGTAAGCTCGAGCTCCTGGACAGCTTTGATCATGACACTCACCAGCTCCTTCTGGAGGTCTGGGGGCCCTTCGCTGTCTGGACAATGACGCTCCGGTCCCACCCAATCCTCTTTCTCAGAGGCCGAGATGGACATCGAGTCCTCGTCTTCTTCCTCCCGGCCGAACGACACAAAGTCAGCAATGTTCGAGCAGGTAATGATTCTAACACAATTGACGTGTGCATTGCATTTTATACGGTCAAGAGTGAGTGTTGATGCCCATGTGTATATAAACACCACTGACCATTGCAAACTCCTATAAAAACATGTTTCTTCAGCAAGTGTCCATTATAAAACACTTGCCAGACATGCGACCATACTGAAATGTGCTCATGTAAAAAAAAGCTACCAAAGAGTGCACATACACGGTCTGTTTGTTTGCACATAATTAACAGACTTGCACGTCTAATATTGTACGATTGCCGTGTGTCACTGTGATTGTCTTTACCTCCATTACAATCGTCATCCATCTAAACTTTGCTGGTAAGATACTAGTTCCCTCTCGAGCTTCACACGACATTGCAGAGCTTTCTCTCCTCAATGGGAACTCTTTCCCTTCCAACCTTTTCTGAAGTCCTATTGGCCCACTCCAGTCCAATTGACTGGTCAGTTGTCACGAAGTATGCATCACATGCAAATATCGACAAGCTCGAGAGGCAGTATAGAAATAAAAAAATAATAATTTCCCTCACAGTTTTTGCTGTTGTACTGTATATATTAATTGTGAATTATGAAAATAAAATAAAAAATGTATATTGAAAAAGCTTTCAGAAAATATAGTTTTGTGGGAATCAATCTTTAACTTAAAATGTTTCAAGTCTTAATACTTTTACTTTTGTTATACTGGGATAAAACATACCGGGATGTATGCTAAAATTGTTGGATGTGGCACCCCACCTAGAAAATTGTCCACCAGCCACCACTGGTAACAAATATGCACATTCCAACGGTGTTTTTCTTACCATTATTTATACCATTATTTACATTGCATTATTTATATTCTGTCGTCAATGCATATAAAAACGAACTGAGTAAGTGATTTTGATTTTGGCAGATCTGCTCCTCCCACACGTTCACCATCAGTGATGCTCCTCCCACACGTTCAAGTCAAGTCAAGTCACCTTTATTTATATAGTGCTTTTAACAATATAGATTGTGTCAAAGCAGCTTTACAGTATCAAATAGGAAAATAGTGTGTCAATAATGCAAAAGGACAATAGTAAACACAAATTTTTTTAGTTAAAGGCAGTTCATCATTGAATTCAGTGATGTCATCATCCAGCTCAGTTCAGTTTAAATAGTATCTGTGCAATCAAGTCTACGATATCGCTGGAAATTAAGTGTCCCCAACTAAGCAAGCCAGAGGCGACAGCGGCAAGGAACTAAAACTTCATCGGTGACAGAATGGAGAAAAAACCTTGGGAGAAACCAGGCTCAGTCAGGGGGCCAGTTCTCCTCTGGCCAGACGAAACCAGCAGTTCAATTCCAGGCTGCAGCAAAGTCACATTGTGCAGAGGACTCAACTGGTTCCTGTGGTCTTGTCCCGGTGGCCGTCTAGGAGACAAGGTCTTCACTAGGGATCTGTCTCAGGGGGTCATCTAGTTGTCCTGGTCTCCGCTGACATTCAGGGCTGTAGAGGTCATCTCTAGGTGCTGATCCACCATCTGATCTG
>NW_015554140.1:18355-20359 GCF_001515605.1 Sinocyclocheilus anshuiensis
ATCCCAAGTGGGAGTTTTGAGATACTGGGGAGTTTTTATGACCCTTTGTGTGAGGGCATGGTAATTTGCATATGGAACTTGAATCGAAATTACTAAAGATTCTCAGGACACTAATATATTGCCTATGTACCAACATATAATATACACTCTCGTTTAGATCATCAGAAGACTAATTCATAGATACTAAACATGGTAGGGTTACATATATGTAAGATGACAGGAATGAGTGTTTCCATCATAAGCCTGCATAAAACAGTATAAAATCTCAAAGACAACATATACGATGACCTGAAGGCTATGTGTGTTCATTCAAAGAAAGGTTTTCCTATGGATTAATTAGTAGAAAAGTCCATTTCTACTGTGCATTGTGCCTCTTGCTATGGAACATGCAGTGGTTTTCCCTGCTTCGCATTCCTCTAGGCAATAAACCCAGTAATATCAGCGTTGGTTGCCATGGAACCAGAGGCCTGTTCTGCTTTCCTGAGGTGTTACGCATTTCGGGGGAAGGGTCCATAGGTCCTCATATGGCTTGTTAACTGAGGGGTGTTACAGAGTATTTGTTAAATATAGCTAACAAAATATATATTGTGTGTTTGATTGGTCCAGACGCTACAGCGTGCAGAACAACCACCCAATAAAGCATTACAATAATCTAACCTTGAGGTCATGAACGCATGAATTAATGTTCCTGCATTTGACATTGAGAGCATAGGTCGTAATTTAGATATATTTTTTCGATGGAAAAATGCAGTTTTACAAATGCTAGAAACATGGCTTTCAAAGGAAAGATTGCTATCAAATAGCACACCTAGGTTCCTAACTGATGACGAAGAATTGATAGAGCAGCCATTGTGGTGGCTTCTGCCGGTGCAGTGAGGAATCTTTTATTATCAGAGAGATAATGCAGTCTAGAGATAATCTGCAGAAAATCTATCGAGTCTGTGTCTGTACTCTCTTTTATATAGTGCTTCCCGAAGGCGTGCCCATGTTCAATACATTTCATATATATGGTTATTGTTTATCCACTTTTTTACCTCTTTTGGCTGTGTTTTCAGCCTGCCACCCAGAAGCAGACAGGAGGCCCCAATTTATGTTCCATGACTAAAGAGGCCCCATCATATATTTTGTCTAATGTCAAAACAAGACGTGCAACTTTACCATATACTGTATTTTTGTAATGTCTGAACCAAGGAGGTCTCATCATATGTTTTGTCTAATGTCCAAATAGAGTGTGCAGCTTCCCCATATACTGCACCCCTGCACTGTACGCACATTCCATTCTTATGCAGGCCTCACACACAGGCAGATACATGATTATAACAGTAGAATAACTTGATATATAAATGGCTAGATTCACATTGATTATACTTGATTAGTTCATATTTTGACCAATAAAAATCTTCCACACCATCAAGTGTTAGACAGTGTTCTAGGTTATTAAATGCGGAGGTTTTATAATTAACACCTCTGTTTTTTCAGAATTTAGCAGTAAGAAATTACTTGTCATCCCGTTTTGTTTACACTTTATTTTGATAGTCCACGTTAGATATTCTACTAACTATAAGTAACTTTGCAACTACATGTCAACTAATTCTCATTAATTTGCAACTACATGTCTACTAACTCTCAGAGTAGACTGTTAGGTTAGGTTTAGGGTTAGTCGAATAACTTGACATATACTTGCAAAGATTCTTATAGTCAGTATGTTGTATGTTGTGGGCCCATCAAAGTAAAACATTAGAAGGTATTAAGCAGACAGTGTACTAATACTCTAATGACTGCTAGTTGACATCTAGTTGCAAAGTTACTTACTGTTAGTAGAATGTCTAAAATGGACTATCAAAATAAAGTGTTATCCCAGTTTTTTGTATTGACTATGCATTCTATCAATTTTTCAAATGATGCGGGAAAAAAAAGGCTGCGAAAAATATAGAGCTGATTATCATCAGCATAACAGTGAAAGCTAACACCGTGTTTCCTGATGATATCTCCCAAGGGTAACAT
>NW_015554140.1:20369-21621 GCF_001515605.1 Sinocyclocheilus anshuiensis
CCAAGGGTAACATGTAAAGCGTGAAGAGTAATGGCCCTAGTACTGAGCCTTGAGGTACTCCATACTGCACTTGTGATCAATATGATACCTCTTAATTCACTGATACAAATTGATGGCAGTCAGATAAGTATGATTTGAACCATGCTAATGTGTGGTCGATAGTGTCGAATGCAGCGCTAAGATCCAATAGCACTAATAGAGAGATACAACCACAATCAGATGATAAGAGCAGGTCATTTGTAACTCTAATGAGAGCAGTCTCAGTACTATGATACGGTCTAAATCCTGGCTGGAAATCCTCACAGATACCATTTTTCTCTACAAAGGAATATAATTGTGAGGATACTACCTTTTCTAGTATCTTTGACAGAAAAGGGAGATTCAAGATCGGTCCGTAATTAACTAGATCTTTGGGATCAAGTTTTTTTTTTTTTTTAATGAGAGGCTTAATAACAGCCAGTTTGAAGGTTTTGGGGAAATATCCTAATGACAATGACAAATTAATAATAGTCAGAAGAGGATCTATGACTTTTGGAATCACCTCTTTTAGGAGCTTAGATGGAATAGGGTCTAACATACATGTTGTTGGTTTAGATGATTTAACAAGTTTATACAATTCTTCCTCTCCTATAGTAGAGAATGAGTGGAATTGTTCCTCAGGGGATCTATAGCACACTATCTGATGCGATACTGTAGCTGACGGCTGCATGGTTACAATTTTATCTCTAATAGTATCGATCTTGGAAGTAAAGTAGTTCATAAAGTCATTACTGCTGTGCTTTTGGGAAATGTCAAGGCCTGTTGATGCTTTATTTTTCATTAATTTAGCCACTGTATTGAATAAATAATACCTAGGGTTATGTTTGTTTTCTTCTAAAAGAGACGAAAAGTAATCAGATCTAGCTGTTTTTAATGTTTTTCTTTAGGATAGAGTACTTTCCCACCATGCAATACGAAATACCTCTAATTTTGTTTTCCTCCAGCTGCGCTCCTTTTTCCGGGCTGCTCTCTTTAGGGCGAAAATGTGCTCATTATACCAGGGTGTCAAACTGTTTTCCTTAATCTTCCTTAAAGGGGTCATAGGATGCTACATGCACTTTTACAAGTTGTTTGAACTGAAATGTGTGTTGGCAGTGTGTGTACCCAACCACCCTATAATGATAAAAATCCACCCAGTGTTTTTTTTTTATCTACTAAAATCTTTACCCCTTTCTCAAATCGAGCCGATCTCAGATGCCTGTCTGTGTGACAT
>NW_015554140.1:21777-22709 GCF_001515605.1 Sinocyclocheilus anshuiensis
TCAGATGCCTGTCTGTGTGACGTCACACAGACAGGCCCCTCCCACGATAGTTTGATTGACAGTGGTGTTTGAGCACAGCCTGGACTGGCGCTTTACCTCAGACTAGGGGTGTGCGATATTGACAAAAAATTATATCTCTCTTTTATGGGATTTTATCGATAAAGATAATTAGACGATATTTTGCTGAGTGTGTTATTGTGCTGGTACCTTAAGGACTGCCGAAGACAACTGACTCTTAATGTTTTTAATATTTTTCATATTCTCTGTGGTGGTGAGTTCATACTGATAGAAATTAATCTTTTCCAATAAGTGTAAACTGATTTTTGCATTTTATGGGCATTTTTACCTTTTAAAAAGCCATTTTTTCTAAAAGTGTCCATTATCTTTTGAGTCAAATTCTTACATTTAATCAGGGAATTAGAATAATAAGACATTTGGGCTGTTACCAAGCAAATTAAATCAACACAGATGTTAATAAGTGAGTCATTGCGATTGAACCGAATCATTTAAACGGTTGATTCATTCAAGAACGAAACACCGTCATGTTGCTCAGAGACACAAAACAGCGCTGTGGCTGTATTCGGAATGATTTTTGTTGGCGAAATAGAGCAAAGACAAGCAATATGGTGTCTAAAACGTAAGTCTCTTAACTTACTGTTTATTGACTTCAATGTCACATTTGTAATCATGGTAATTTTTGGAGAAAAACAGCACTCTTCGTGTGAAATTGAATAACAATATGAAGTAAAATAAAAGTAAAAAGTATAAATATATAAATTTTCTACCATCATGTCTTGAATTTGTGATCATTCTAAATGCATTTTAATAGACTGAATCATGCAGTGAAAGAAAACACACTAAATGCGCACACGCACTAGTCTAGACTTCACATAATGTATGCGTGCGCTCTGTAGGGATGTTTTGAATGGTTT
>NW_015554140.1:22719-26555 GCF_001515605.1 Sinocyclocheilus anshuiensis
GTGATTGACAGTAGCGTTTCAGCACAGACTGGACTGGTGTCTTACCTTAGACCCGCCCTGAGTGAGCTGTCATCAGTCCGCCATTGTTTCACCGCCGGAGCAGATGTAGACAAGAATGACTCCTAAGTGATTGAGGTGTTCTGTTGTTGGATGTAATAATGAACATAGCAGTCGTCATTTACTTCCAACATCTGAGCTGCTGAACTCACAATGGATTACATTTGTTTCTGAAGGGAATGCTCCCCCGATCTGCCTAAATGTGTCTTATGTTTGCTCAAATTATTCATGATCCAGCCTCATCTACAGAAGAAGTGAGTATAATGTTTTGTAATGAATATTTGCAAATCGCCTTTCCCAATAATGTGCTAATTAGCAAGTTTCACGATGAATGCGCCTAAAGTAAACAGTCTCTCTGAGAGCAGCTCAGAAGAGAGGGGCGGGGTCAGCAGAGCTCATTAACATTTAAAGGAAAATGCTACAGAAACGGCTTGATCTGAAAATAGCCGTTTTTGACAGGGTAAAAAAGTGTTTTTTACACTACCATTGAGACATTTTAACCAAACTAGGTTAAAGACTTTTCATTAAGACCCTAAAGAATCATATCAACTTGTGGAAAATGGGCATCCTATGACCCCTTTAAGCATAAAGGAGCAACTGTATCTAAAATGCTAGAAAAGAAGAACCAGAACCATCCAAGATCATGCCAATCAAATCCAGCTAACTGAGTTAGCGACGTACGAAGAACGGGTCCATGATAAAACAGAAACAATCACCATCTTTCATGTTTTCATGTACTGTACCTGATATATATTCAGACTAATCAATATTGAATTGAATGGAATCGAATTGGAAATCGAATCGAATTGAAAGCTTGTGAGTCAGAATTGAATCGAATCGTGAAATTTCTGTCAAAACCCAGCCCTAATAAATAACCAACATGTTTGCTTATTTCTGCTCATTTTACTATGAAATGATGATCTAGCGGCTAGTACTAGACGGCAGAGAATACGTTTGAACACGTTAACGACCAAACTGACCAAATAGTTGAGTGTTTTGTGACGTTTGAACACGTTAACGAACAAATTGACCAAATAGTTGAGTGTTTTGTGGAATTTGATTCCAATTAAAACTTCGACCGATACATTGAAAAGAACCGACTCAAACGAGACATTCATCTTTGAATCGTACAGTGCTTGCTCTGATTTTCAAAATATTTGTAAGCAAAGTTGAAACATTTTGTTGTCACATAAGACTGCAAGTGGGGGTATTTGGACAAGGCAAAGCAGTGTAGTCTCGAACGAACGACTCGAATTAACCGGTTCTTTTTAGTGATTCAAAAGCATACGACGCAAGCAGTGTAGTCTCGAACGAACGACTCAAATGAACTGGTTCTTTTTAGTGATTCAAAAGCATACGATGCAAGCAGTGTAGTCTCGGACGAACGACTCGAATGAACCGGTTCTTTTTGAACCAAACACACACAATTACCCATAGTGATTGGTTGATCAAATGAGAACATGTATTTTAATCTCCTCCGATAGTATATTTGTCAGTAGTTTTTCCATAAATATTAATGAATTAAATACCTTACCAGTTTTTTGTTTGGCATTGTTTTTATGGATTGTATTTATGTTTCGTCTACAACTTTTGAACAAAATGTTTTAAATGCAATTATTTTTAGTGATCTCAACATTTAGCAATGTAATTGCATCGCTTTTCTTCTAAAAATATTTATTCCAATAATTCTTTACTATCTCATCGCTGTTCTCTAAATCAGAGGTTCTCAAACTATGTACTTGTACACTTGTAACTTCTACATTTGTAACACGTGTAGGTCGCACAGTGAGAAAAGGTGGGTCGCACAAAGTCGCTTGGCTGCAGCCAGTGGCGGAGCTAGAGTTTTATACATGGGGTGGTCAAGGCTAATTCAGGGGGTCCATAGACCATGACAGAAAATCAGTGTATTACCCCAACCTGGCATAAAAAAGCATGAATAAATCCTATGATTGCATACTTCACATTACCCCACATTAGTTAAACATACCTTAACTTCAAATGTTAGGGTGATGATACATGGGGCAACTCTTGGAGCAATTTTGCCGGGCAACTTTTTTTGAGCAATGTTGCTTGGGCACTTTCCCATTAAGAATAGGTAACACATTTCTATCTGGATACTTTAGATCAGTCATAGGCCCCGTGTCTCACCTGGTTGCCCGTTAACAGCAACATTGCTCAAAAAGTTGTCCCTTGTATCATCAACTTTAACTTATTTCTCTTATTTAACCAGTGGTTAGAGACCTAACTGCTCTTAGAAAAAAGTGAGATTTGAGATCGGTCTGTAATTAACTAATTCTCTAAGATGAAGTTGTGTTTTTTTAATGAGAGGCTCAATAACAGCCAGTTTGAAGGTTTTGGGGACATATACTAATGACAATTGTTACATCCTCCCATTTAATCGAGGGGTAAATAGGGAATGACGAACAATAAACAGTGGAGAGACTTTGAGGATCTCCAGCTCTCCAGGCCCAAAATCACAAACAACCAAACTGACTTCATTTTTAAATGGCTTGAGTGCATTTTATTCTTACTCAATCAGGGTTAAAAAAAAAAAAAACATTAATATGAAAACAAAAATACCAACAAAGAAATATTATGTGGCTCATGTTTATTACAGTAATCTTGGGGAGTCTACTCCTAAAATGCTGACAAACGGATAGCAAACATATTTTACCCTTATTTCCAATGAACTTCTACAGAAACTGTTGCACAACAGGAAACAGTGAAGGTAAGCTCTGTATTCTCCGTACTTATACACGCCACCCCAACAATGTCTGTGCACGGTTTATCTGTCACACATCTTTTTTTTTTGTGAAGCTAACATAATGTAGCCTCTGTGTGTGCACTTCAGCTTCTCAGTTGTTTTAGCACCCGAATGTTTTGCTGTAACAGCTGACAATCCTTTAGATTTCAGAGTGAAATGACAAACTACAGAGATTACTGAATGAGTGCAGAGATTCAGACCTCTGTGGGTTTTCTGTATGTGATTCAGTCTGTTATAATGAATCAAACACTCAGTGGAGACTGTGAGCAGAGCTGGTATTCACAGCTGAGTGTGTTTCTGTCCTCAAACTACACTCACACTCCACACACACACACACACACAAGGTGAGTCTCGAGTGTTTAATTGTGTGTCTCTAAGTGAACTGGCAAATTACAGACCCATCTCAAATCTTCCTTTTATGTCTAAAATTTTAGAAAAAGTTGTGTCTGCTCAATTGTGCTCCTTCCTGCAAAAAAATGATCTCTATGAAGAATTTCAGTCAGGTTTCAGGCCCCACCATAGCACAGAAACTGCACTTGTTCAAATTACAAATGACTTGCTTGCGTCAGACCAAGGCTGTGTATCTCATTGCTAGTTTTACTTGATCTTAGTGCTGCGTTTGACACTATAGATCATGACATACTCATAGATCGATTACAAAACTATACAGGTATTCAAGGGCAGGCTTTAAGATGGTTTAGATCCTACCTGTCCAATCGCTACCACCTTGTTCATTTAAATGGGGAGTCATCTCAATTATCACCAGTAAAATATGGAGTGCCACAAGGATCTGTCCTAGGTCCTCTGATATTTTCAATATACACGTTGCCCCTTGGTAATATTATTAGAAGACACGGGATTAGTTTCCACTGTTATGCTGATGATACTCAACTATATATGTCAACAAGACCAGATGAAACTTCTAAATTATCTAAGCTAACAGAGTGTGTTAAAAATGTAAAAGATTGGATGACCAATAATTTTCTCCTATTAAATTCGGATAAGACAGAGATAT
>NW_015554140.1:26947-27153 GCF_001515605.1 Sinocyclocheilus anshuiensis
TGCCTATAAGGCCCTTAATGGGTTAGCTCCTGCGTACCTAACTAGCCTAACTAGTCGCTACAATCCATCACGCTCCCTAAGGTCGCAAAACTCTGGACTTTTGGTAGTCAAGTTTGTCAAGTTTGCCACTAAAGGAGGTAGAGCTTTTTCGCATTTGGCTCCCAAACTCTGGAATAGCATTCCTGATAACGTTCGGGGTTCAGACA
>NW_015554140.1:28184-38587 GCF_001515605.1 Sinocyclocheilus anshuiensis
GCCATATGTACATTAACTGACAGTCACCACTGATAAGCTACCACTAAATATTGTAGAAACTTAATTTGCTGTAAAGTTACTTTGCAATGATTTGTATCGTGAAAAGCGCTGTACAAATAAACTTGAACTGAATTTAATTGAATTGTGTCAGAGAATTATGAAATGATGATGTCAGAATAGTGTGACGTGACATGTGACGTGGCCAAGTATGGTGACCCATACTAGGAATTAGTGCTCTGCATTTAACCCATCCAAAGTTCACACACACAGCAGTGAACACACACACACACCGTGAACACACACCCGGAGCAGTGGGCAGCCATTTTTTTGCTGCGGCTCCCGGGGAGCAGTTGGGGGTTCGGTGCCTTGCTCAAGGGCACCTCAGTCGTGGTATTGAAGGTGGAAGAGAGCACTGTACATTCACTCCCCCCACCTACAATTCCTGCCGGTACGAGACTCGAACCCACAACCTTTGGGTTACGAGTCCGACTCTCTAACCATTAGGCCACGACTTCCCACGTTCTTGGGAAATAGTTCTTGTTTGCTAATTTTTGACCTAAATATTTCATGTTTATTGTTTTTTACTTCATTGGAATGGTACGGTTTTGGCTCCTGCTATGTGAACACAGAACACACATGGACATGATTCAGAAAGATCAAATGATCCTGAAAAAAACCGTCACACTTGTACTGGTCACAATCAAAATGAACTGCACTGGAAACACGTGGGAAGCGAATTTCATCTATAGAGGAATAAACGTTTGGTACGTTTGACCCAAACAAAATCTCATAGTTTTGCTATATCAACCTCAAATTTAGAACAAATTGTTTAGATCCGTGGCTTTTATTTTCATGCGGTTTTGGAAAATAAATTATTTCATAGGCCTATACATTTTTAAAATAGTCTTTTTTTGCATATATCATATGAATAAACTTCAGTAACTTCTTTTGTTTAGTTTTTTATACTTTTTGTTTCACTTAGCAATAATCTGCCAAGTGTCTCCTTTAAAAAGAGAGCACACTTAAACTCAAGTCTGTGTTCCAATGTGATTTAGCACTGTCACAAAGCAAGGCCAGACACAACAGGTAAGTGCAAATCAGGATGGTTTATTGACTGGGTAAGGGGATGACTGGAATAGGTGTGTTAAAGGCAGGTGAGTGTCAACACAGTGAATGGTTCCAGGGTGCTTATCTGAGTTCTGATGGTGAGGATCGGATGCCGGTTACGTTGGAGATCGTGGAACAGTTTCCAAGGAGTCGTTGAAGGATCGCGGGAGGAACAGCAGGTAATTCGTTCTAGGAGAATTTGGCAGAGAGAGTCCAGAGAAGCTCGTAGGAGTGAACGGTAGACCGGACAGTGAGTGACTGTGCTGTGTGTGTATTTGTAGTGTGGCTTGATTGGTGACAGCAGGTGCGGGTGATCAGAACTCAGGTGACTGTGATCGGGTAATTATCCTGGATGGTGACTGAAGTGACTGTGATGAATCCCTGACAAGCACAGTTTAAGTTGCAAATTTCATTTTCAGGTCAATGCTCAAAAAGTGGTTAACAGGTAATAAATGGATCATAACTGTTCCATAAATAAAAATTTGTACCATAAAATCCCCTAAAATACAAAATATTAAATAAAAAACATTATGAAACTGAAATACAGTACATTCATTTCTGAATTTTTGAAATAAAAATAAATAAATAAAATAAAAAAACACCAGTTTCTGTCCTGTGCAGATTCTGCCCAGACGGTTCGGATACGGTTTCATTTTCCACTGTTGGGCTGATAATGGAGCTCTTTAGAATGTAGTGCAGATGCGTCAGTAAGAGTTTACGCAATCTAAACTTGAGTGGAAATATGCATGGTTGCTGACTAAAACAATATCACACAACAATACGAGACGTATGTTTTAAAATTCTTCATTTGGTGTACCCTGTTAAAATACTCTCTCTTAGGTTTTGCACTGATGTGATTTCTGTCCACTTATTATTATTTTTAACTGCATTTCTATCAGAATGTTTTGGATCAACTTGGAAGGCCTCCGCTGTAAATACATGGAAGTTTATTTGTCTGAAAAAGACAGGCCTACTTTTTTTCTCTCTTCATTTCAATGCACAAAGATTACCACTAAATGTGGCGTTTTTTGTTCATCTTTATGGAGAAAATACCATATACGAAAAACAGAACTGGGCTAAAATGAAACCCAACTTTGTGTTATTTCAGGTAGATATGAAACACATTGAGTTACAAACTTGGGTTGAAAATTAAGAAACAGAAGAAAAACGCAGAAGAACGGGACAGAACCATGAAGAGATCAACTCCAAAGCAGCAGAGATGATAAGATGAATTATATAAAGTAGAGCTGAATGAGATGGGTAACAGAAATGATTGTATTTAGTGAGTTTTGTTCTAAATCAGAAACTGTTGAGGTCTTAAACTCAGAAAGGCCTCAGTGCCGTCTGTAAGTGAGAATAGTCTTTCTACATCCTGTGAGCCAGAAAGGAAACAGGTGTTTCTGCTGCGATAAGCAGAACGTTAGAGAATTAGAGAAGCTGCTGTGTATATTTTATGTTGCAATGCAGGCTGTTAAGAGTGTAAATCTCTCATTTTGCAACTGAAAAAGCAATGTAGGACCAACTTTTTCCACTTTTGATGTCATTTCCAGCGATAAATTAGTAGCCTATTGTAGTGTGATGGACATTTCTATATTTTTATTTTCTGTATTTTCCATGTGTTGTATTTGCACAGGTGTTGGCCTTCAGTATTTTCTCTGTGATCTTCTGTCAGCATTCCTCTAACAGGGGAAAGGCTATGAGCAGTTAGAGCTCGTCTGAGAAGACCAAGTCGACATTATGATTATAGAAGAGACTGAACTGAACTGCTTCTGTGTTTTTCTCTCTCAGTCTCACATGCCTCAGAAGTCTGTCTGAAATCACTTTCTGCAGGAACAGAGTCGTCACAGCTTTCAGACGCAGACGCAGCGTCGAGTCTTCTGAGCAGAGGAGAGCAGTTCACGGTATTTCACATTTAAGCAATTATAAAATATACTTTACATGCAACAAAATGCACGGTCGTTTCTGCCTTGTTTCCATCGAGTACAGCGCTGTTTTGCAACATATACTGTTGCGAGATGGACTTTCCAGCTAACTGGTTCTCTAAGAAAAGCGCCTAATGTTGTAGTAAACGCTAGCGGCCAGACTGACTCACTGAATGTGTGAGCTACAACTTTGGAATCTGAAAACATAAAAAATCTTTTGGTGAATTACAGCATTTATTTATTTGTATCTGAGTACTGTACTTGTATAAAGAGAGGTAATTGAGGTAGAGTGTTTTAACATTGCATTTGTGTACTGTGTACATATGAAGAGAGGCGTTGGCAAAATGTCACCTGCATTAAGTCAATCTGGGCACTAGGAATGTACTACAAACTTCAGTATGGGAACATATTTTAATGAATTATAATTTTTTTTTTTTTAGTAAGTCATTCTAGTCACTAGGAACCTACTACAAACTTGTGTGTTTTTAAATTATTTTTGCATTTTAAAAGTTATGAAGCCTACTTCTTAGACAGCATTTAGAGTTGTATCTTTGGGAATCATTATATTACGATATTATATTACTATATTGGCCCAAAAACCACTGCCTTACATCACGATTAAGCGAATAATTATTGTTTATTTTGGCTAATCTGCTTTTCCACACAGAAATTCATGTTCAGTGAAGTCCCTCACAACAATCACACATTCAGCAATTCAGCAGTAAATGCTGGAATATCTCCATCAGTTTACAAGTGAAGACGAGCATCAAATCATCAGGAAGAGCTGAAATCTGATCAAAGACTGAGTTTAATAAAGAGGACAGAGAGAAGATGAGAGATCCAGAACCCTGCAGAATCAAACACACTGAAGAACAAAGAAGATACTGAAGAACTAACAGGTTGGTGTTTATTCTTCATTAATAATGCTGACGGTTATACAGCTTCACACAGTTTTATATTTTGTTTGTTGTAACAGGAAAAATCTTTAGAGCTATTGAATAATTTTGCTGAAGCATCAAATAATAAGGGACACTTCCTATGAACTGGGTACTTTTTTTTTTTCAACAAAATGTATGTTAGATTGAGTCTCCATGACAGATAGTTAAGATCCAGTCCCGGATGCCAGATCCTGTCAGAAAATATCCATTTTGTCTGGTATCTGAACAAATAGTCAGCAGGGTTGTCGATACCCAAAACCCATTAACATCAAGTCTAAACTATGTTAACAGCCTTCTATCAACCAAGAAGTTGACTGAACAAAGCCAGAGAAGAGCAGAAGCAGGTGATGATGATAAAAATAACCAGAGTTTAATGAAAAATCGTAGTTGTGTGTGTTTCAGTTCTCAGACTTCATCTGACCAGCACACATCCAACAAGTAGTGTTTTGGAAAAAGTTTATCTGATAACGATAATTAGGCGATATTTAGCTGAGTGTGTTATTGTGCTGGTATCTTAAGGATTGCCGTGGACAGCTGACTCCTGAAGTTTTTAATATTCTTCATATTCTGTGTTGTGATCAGCTCACAGCAGTGACAGAAATCAATCTTTTCCAATAAGTTTAAATTGATTTTTACCTTTTATGGGCATTTTTTTTTTCTAAAAGTGTGCATCATCTTGAGTCAAATTCTTACATTTAATCAGTGAATTAGAATAATAAGTCCTTTGGTCAACAAAATTAATCTTTTTGCAACACAGAAGCTGCATCTAAAGTCGCATTTAGATATATTTACACACGTTTTAATGCAGCACATGAATGCAGTTAACCTGCAGTTACAAATGCATAAATAATGTTTTGATATATTTAACATAAAACGTTGAATACTGATATTTGAAATGATTTTTTAAAAAATGAAAAGATACTTTAAATGTGAAATTAAAACCACCAGTAGGTGGCAGCAAGTCACTGTTAATAAGTGAGTCATTGCAAATGAACCGACTCATTTAAACGGTTGATTCATTCAGGAACAAAACGCCGTCATGTTGCTGAGAGACGCAAAATAGTGCTGTGGCTGTGTTTGGAAATATTTTTGTTGGTGAAATAGAGCAAAAACTCTTATTGTATTGGCGAGTGTTCACGTAAACTCAGTTGGTTTATACAGTGCTTAATTTGTAAATCAGAGGAGGGAGAGGTAACGGAGCATTCGTGCGTCACATTGATGGACCAACTGAAGTGATTAGCAGCTTGCATCAGTTGCTTTTATAGTGTGCACATGTACTCTAAAAAAATCGTGGTTATTTTATTTCAACATTTTTTAGTGTTTGGGTAGTTTTTGTGTAACCCAGCTCCTGGGACAGGACAGTCACAACAACCCAGTGGTTGTAATGAGCGCAGATATTTTGCATCCTCTTCAGGTGAGAGTAGTTCTCAGTGCCGCCGACTTGCATTTCTGTGGTAAAATAAAGGTTTGTGTATGTTTTATTTAATCTATGAAACAGTTTCTTTGCTGTAAATCATTTTATTTTATGCAAAATCAGTCACCTAAACCACCAATCTTTTCGCGAGGATTACATATTTAGGTTTAATTTTGACTTCTAAAATGCATGTTAAGCGAGTTTAAATGTAAGAAATATTGTATACATGTTTAAACGATAAAATATGTTGTATTAAGAACTGTATTTAACGAAAATAAAGTCAATTAGGCAAAGAAAGAAAGAAAGAAAGAAATTCAATTCAATTAAAAACTAAAACGAAACTAATAGCAGTTATTCAAATCCTAACTGAAATCAAATAATAATTATCAAAATTAAATAATCGTTTTCATAATCATTCTCAGCCCGTGGCAGAGCCGCCCGAGTGCAGGACTCTTTTAAAGTTCACTGCAAAAGGAATAAGGGACAATCGATGCATTGGAGGTTGAGAGGGAAATTTACCTGGTGTTCGGAATGAACAGCGAACTTCAAAAAATATCCCACGCTTAGCGAGAAAGGAGCAGTGAACACTGCAGGGACCCTCAATCGCAGCGCAGCTTGTGTAAGTAAAAAGGCTTGACTGCTTCATTTTGACGTAAATTTGTATACTTTTACCATCTAACCAATCTCAACATGCTTTAATTTTGTGTCGCTAGAGATTTGCACCAATAAGCTTAAATTGAAATGTCTTTGGTCTGCATTTTGGAAGTGTTCTCTTAATTCTGCTAAACTTAAATTACTAAAACTAAAATTAAAACAAACTAAACTATATAAAAACTAAATAGGAAAGTGTTCACAAAATAAAATGAAAACTAAACTAAAATTAACAAAATTATTAATGAACCTAATAAAAACGAAACAGAATTTTATAGCAACATTGAAAACAGTATTAAAATAAAAACAAATTTAAAAAATGCAAAACTATAATAACCTTGGCACGAGCGTCTTTCATTGATGCGTGAGGATGGGGATCCGCCAAAATGCCGGATCGGATTTCGGAGGTGCCGGATCCAGGTCCGGCTTGTTCCGACCCAAATTAAGCCCTGGGTTTATATTAAAAATAGTCGATGTATAGGCTATTAAGTGAATGTAAACCGTTGAGAAGCAAAACACATGTATATTAGATCCGTGCATGACGATGAATTGAAGTTTTAGTCACTTCCGTGTTGGTTTCATGAGAGAGAGCGGGAGGTTGCTGCTTGGATTCTTGGGTGGGGAGGGGGCGGGGCCAATGGGAAATAGTCCTGCCACCACAGCAGGAAAAAATCCTAGAGTATGTTTTATCCTAGTAATGTTTAATTTGTAACAGTTTAACGCTTCTCGTAGCTATGTGAAAAATATCTGTCTGTCTATACACATAAAGTGTATAATTGGAACACAATTCATTGATGGAGCTGAATCAGGTGAGAGAGAGAGATGCAGAGTAGGGGTACGCAAGGAACAGGATTAAGAACTGCTGCTTTAGAAAATTGATTTTGAAACTTGTGAATCCATTAGAATCGTTAGAAGACAGAATCGTGATTCATAAATGAATAGATTTTTTCGTGCACCCCTAGTTTTGATGGCATGGCAACAACTCTTCCTCTTCTCTAAAGCAGCGCAACATAGCCCTGCCCCCTTTGTTGCATGTTCCTGGGGGCGGGGTTTATGTAAATTACAGGGTTTGTGATGTCACTAACCCAGGAAGTAGCTCGTTGTAGTCCCTACCAGCTGTAACTGTAGGCATTAAACTGCCATAACTTTAAAAGACAATATCTCCGTTTGCATTGAACTTTCAACGTCGTAACTTTACAGATATTGTTTATGCTCAAACAGCAACATTATACACTAACTAACGTTTAAAAAATTTTAATCACAATCAACCACCTCTTTAATGAAAATGTATTGTTTTTACTTTTGTTTCAGAGTTGATTGAAGACAACGAGGAGAAAGACGAATTGAGTGAAGTTGAGGATAAAAATCATGCCAAAAGTGGAGAAAAACCCAAACAGAAAGATTTTAAGAAAAGGACCAGGAAACCTTTCACCTGCACTCAGTGTGGACAGTGTTTCACATACAAATGTCTTCTTGAGCTTCACATGAGAGTTCATACTGGAGAAAAACCATTCACTTGTGATCAGTGCGGGAAGAGTTTCTCACGATCATCAACCCTTAAGAATCACATGAACATTCACACTGGAGAGAAACTGTACACATGTGATCAGTGCGGAAAAACATTTTTGTGGGATTTAGTCCTGAAGCAGCACCTGAGAGTTCATACAAAGGAGAAGCCACATTCATGTCATTTGTGTGGAAAGAGTTTTTCATTACTACACCATTTGAAAAAACATCAGAAAATTCATACTGGTGTGAGAGAGTACATGTGCTTTGAGTGTGAGAAGACTTTTACTACATCGGACTGTTTAAAACTGCACGAGAGGATCCACACTGGAGAAAAACCTTATAAGTGTTCACACTGTGACAAGAGATTCGTTCAGTCAACACATCTGAAAACACACAAGATGATCCACGCTGGAAAGAAACCGTACACATGTGATCAGTGCGGGAAGAGTTTCACACAATCATCAAGTCTTAAGATACACATGAAGATCCACACTGGAGAGAAACTGTACACATGTGATCAGTGCGGGAAGAGTTTCACACAATCATCAAGTCTTAAGATACACATGAAGATCCACACTGGAGAGAAACTGTACACATGTGATCAGTGCGGGAAGAGTTTCACACAATCATCAAGTCTTAAGATACACATGAAGATCCACACTGGAGAGAAACTGTACACATGTGATCAGTGCGGGAAGAGTTTCACACAATCATCAAGTCTTAAGATACACATGAAGATCCACACTGGAGAGAAACTGTACACATGTGATCAGTGCGGGAAGAGTTTCACACAATCATCAAGTCTTAAGATACACATGAAGATCCACACTGGAGAGAAACTGTACACATGTGATCAGTGCGGGAAGAGTTTCACACAATCATCAAGTCTTAAGATACACATGAAGATCCACACTGGAGAGAAACCTTACATGTGTTCACACTGTGACGAGAGATTCAGTCGGTCATCAGCTCTGAAAACACATGAGAGGATCCACACTGGAGAGAAACCGTATCACTGCACTGCATGTGGGAAGTGTTTCAATCATTCATCTTCTCTACACAGACATACAAAACACATTCACAGTAAGTAGATCATCTTCAGATCCAGCGCTTTCAGATCTGATTTGCGTCATCACCAAATGTGACACAATAATGTATCAAGCAGTAAAATATCATCTCATAACAAGTGACATGACAAAGAAACATTATCTAAAGTTTTCACAGTGAATAAAGTTCATCTTCAAAACCAACAGATTCAACTGTGAGATTCAGATCAACTCAAAGATGGAGTTCCTCCCCAAAGAACAATGTCCAAAAGTTGTATTCTTGTATTTAATTTTGCTTCATGATATCATTGTGCTTTCTTATGGGTTTCATATTATGTTCAATATGTTTAATAAGCAGGATTGTAAAAACAGTAACACCATTAAAACCTTACTGATACCCATCTCTACCTGTAAGTCAGTAGGAGAGAGAGATCCAGCTCATTTTTGTATTTGCTCTGAGTAATTATTGATTAAATGTTACCTTTTTTATTAATACGTTATCTTTACTTTTTATGTTTTATCAACAACTTTTATTGTCTGCTGATTGTATTTGAATCAGCCTAATTAACTATTTTACTCCACACACAACTGAGATTGAATGAGTTTGTCTACATTAGCAACCATTCTTCTTCTTCTTCTAGTGGTGGGCGGTCGATCCTAATATCGATAGTATCTATACTAGCGTTGGTATGGTATCAGATCGATACTAGTGTGGTGGGATGGATGTTGCTACCACAACCCCCTCTGCTGGAGAACAGGAAGAACTCTCTACGGGTTTAACTGCGTCCTTCATCGGCTTGTTAATGATTGTCTTGATTGCACCACGATAAAAGCTGAGCGTGCCAGTTCTGTAGCGAGTATTCAGCTATTTTCCCGCATCTCCTGTTTTCTTTTGTGTTGCCCTTGCCTTGTGGAGTCGTGTGGTTCAGGTCATTTATTCACTTCTCTGTTTAAACCCAGGTATGTGGATGAATGGAATGTCAAATGCGAGATGTGTAATGTTGGTGTGTAACTGAAGTCTGTATCTTGCAGTTTGAGTGCAGCGAGGTATGTAATAGTGGGAGCTGTTTCATATCAGTCTGATTGACCCAGTGAGTATGATCCTGTTATGGGGGTTGTTTTATGTTTTAAATGTGTAAGTTTCACAGATGCTAGCGTGTCTGTGTGCAGGTTTGGGGGACGTGCCCACCGGCTTATTTCCAGCTTAGAGCCGTGGAGGGTGTCAGTATTTGGCAGGACATCAGGACCTGGACTGCGCTGCTGTTTTGTCATCTTTGTTCTTATTGCCCTTATTAATTTATTTGTCTTTATTGTGTTTATTCCTTGTTTTGTGAATATTGGAGTGTTTATTTGGTTTCATTTTTATTTTTTTCATGTTTACCTTTTGTGTAATTTGCGACTAAGTCTGCTGATGCAATGTAGGGTACAACAGGGCTAAAGGCGCCCCGGGGTAAAAGGCTCCTTTGAGATTATTTTCCTCTAAACAACTAGATGGCAGAAAAACTTGGCGTAGAACTTTCCAAAACATCCACTTTTCAAGATGCACGTGCAAATTTGGCTGATCCTTGACGCGATCGCGGGCAGCAGCGCAAAGTTGATTCTGTGCTTGTGTAACCCCTCCCCCCCGGGTCCTCACCACCACACCTCATTCTCGTTCTGAGTGGGTCTCCGCCATGGGAGGCGGACGCACTAACAAGGTGGCTAAAGACTGCAGCCACTAGTGTCGATCGCTAGTGCGCCTCTTGAGATCAGGGGAGTGAGGTTTACCTGCACAGCACCCACTCGCTGGCCTCCGTTACACTTGCTTGCATGTGTC
>NW_015554140.1:38938-43057 GCF_001515605.1 Sinocyclocheilus anshuiensis
CATGTTTCGTAACTTGGCAATGTTTCTAAGATGGAAGAATGCTGTTTTTGTAACATGGGAAATATGATTTTCAAAAGATAAAGTGACGTGAGGCCAAGTACGGTGACGCGTACTTGGAATTAGTGCTCTGCATTTATCCCATCCAAAGTGCACACACACACCGTGAACACACACCCGGAGCAGTGGGTGCGATGAATGAAGCTGAAGTATTATACGCTGTAGAATCTACATTTGTTATTGTATTTCTGATGTTATCTATTTTATCAGTGAAGAAATTCATAAAGTCATTACTATTAAACTGTGAGGGAATATTTAGATCGGGTGGCGTCTGGTTATTTGTTAATCTAGCCACTGTGCTAAATAAAAACCTTGGATTGTTTTGTTATTTTCTATGAGTTTGTGGATATGCTCGGCCCTGGCAGCTTTTAGAGCCTGTCTATAGCTAAACATACTGTTTTTCCACGCAATTCTAAAAACTTCCAAGTTAGTTTTTCTCCATTTGCGCTCAAGACTACGAGTTTCTAATCGGCGGTGATTGGTCCGATTGGTCTCATTTCCATTGCATCATGCCTGTAATGCCTGATAAAGCAGCGTTTGTGATGCTTTGTGTACAGCGTTACCGGGGAAACAGCTATTTTTACCGCTCCAAAAGCGGCACCTAGTGGCAAAGAATGAATTTGCATTTTCATTCAGACCAACGCGAAAAGACCAACAAGTGATTTAAAACAGATTTAAAACTTTGCAGGTTTTCATTCACTTAGAGCTGTGTTACACACTGCATGAAAGGTAGTTTTCAAAAATCCATAATAGCGGCACTTTAAATGTGATGCATATATACATTCATGCACAGTTTTGCTGCTTTAATCGCCATTTTGGTAATTTAATGACTTAACTGACGATGTATGCTCGTAGTTTCTTTTGCGGGTTATTTATGATGAAGTGATATAGAGGTATAGATACCTGTTTTTTATGGACATATGTTTATAATAAATACATTTTTGAACTCATTACAAACCGTTAAATAGAATGTTTCATTACATTATTTTTAACAACTAAGCTTTTTATTATTTATATAACGTTTTATTAAAGAAGATTTTCACATAAGGGCCTTTTGCACCGCGGGAACCTTTTCATAGTACCAGAACTAATTGTGGAACTACCCACTTTCTGGCGTTTTCGCACCGCCGGAACGCCATGATTTAAAACGCCATGTAAACATACTGTAAACATGTGTCAACTTATTTCGCAAGTATGGAGAACATCATTACAGGGCCTTTCGCACCGCTTTAGTTCCAGAACTAAATGTACAGTACTAAAGTACTGGGACGATTTTGCGCGAACTATTTCCCAGTACTATTTAAAGGGTTGCATTCGCACCGACAGTGTGTACTAAGATGTGACGTAAGCCGGTTGACAGCGACGTCATTTACATTAACAACAGGAGGATGGAGGACTCTGTGATCGGAGCTGTGTTTTTGTTGTGTCTCGGGGGGTTCACAATAATGGACATGGAAAGTCGACGTATATGTAAAGCGATTGAAAGAACGGAAAGGAGGACTAAGAATCTCCAACGACAACTGGCAGTGCTACATTTGCTACAAGTGCCTGCACTTCAGCGTCCGTCCATCTATCGCTTACACCGTCTTAGCACCACTGATTTTGTTGACAATACTAAATACTGCACTACAAAATACTTAATAAAATTGCTTCGCTACTGAAAAGCTGCATGATTTAATAGACTTCGCGACCAAAGTAGTAGGATTAAAGAACGAACGACTCTTATGAACCAGCTCTTTTTAGTGATTCAAAAGCATACGAGCAGTGTATTCTCGAACGAAAAACTCGAAAGAACCGGTTCTTTTTGAAACAAACACACACAACTGACCATATGCACTTTAGAATATGTTCTTTAGAACTTCCGCATAAAGATAAGCTGCTCGTAAGCTCCTCTGGCCTAATCACAGCCATGCTGATATAGAGCCGGTATCGCACAAGTACTCGAGTGATATTGCTTATATATATTATACAGCTGTGCAGTAAAATTCACTTTAAATGTTCACTTTTCATTCATGAAGACTTAATGTGCCAAAAATGTGTCTCTCGGTGGAAAAATAAAGACTTTTTAAAGATGAAAGTGACATGAAATTACCATTATAACCAGGAGATGGCAGCAGAGGATCAATCATTGGCTGCAGCTGCCATTTCAACGGCCTAGTTTTTTTCATGTCTTGCTTTTTCATTTATTATAAAATTAATATTATAACAAATTTTAGTACTTTACGGCACTGAAAGTATAAAATATAGCAAGTGCAGTTACTTGTCATTTAAAAAATAAAGAAATAAGACCAGACAGCAGCCTATAATGCTGAATTAGTCTATTTAAATAACTATATAGTTAAATACAAATTAAATAAGTTAAATATTAATGTTTTATCAATTAATTATGCTCTGTTTTGACATCGGCTCGTCAGACGTTTCGTTCTGTTATCACGGTCAATCATAGCAATGACTCGTGGCATGGTTTAACGGATTCACTCACGTCAATTTATCATTCCTGTTTGTCATTCCTGAAATGTTATACGTGGATGTTTGTTCCTCTTACACAAACAAAACGTTTCTTCAAACTGTGAATGGATTATGCAGAGAAACCAAGCAAAGGCACTCTCTTTACAGCACAGTACAGTTGACCGGAAATGACTGAGCTGGCTTATATCTAAAACCAGGAAGTGATCGTGCATGTGGTCAATTAACCATATATCGATTGGTTGATCAAATGACAACGTGTAGTTTAATGTGCTCTGTTAGTATTTTTGTCAGTAGTTTTTTCCATCAATAGCAATGAATTACATGCCTTACTAGTTTTTTTGTTTGGCATTGTTTTTTAAATGTATAGTCATTGTATTTATAGATTGTATTTTTGCTTCCTTTACAACTTTTGAACAAAATGTTTTAAATGCATTTAGAATTATTATTATTATTTTCAACATTTAGCAATGTCCAATAATTCAAGTCAAGTCACCTTTATTTATATTTATATTCTGTATCTGGGGCTCATCTAGTTGTCCTGGTCTCCGCTGTCTTTTAGGGCTGTAGAGGTCCTTTCTAGGACCATCTGGGCTGGATACGTACTGGATCCGGGTGACTGCAGTGACCATCTTATCTGGATACAGACTGGATCTGGTGGCAACGGTGACCTCGGAATAAGAGAGAAACAGACTAATATTAGCGTAGATGCCATTCTTCTAACGATGTAGCAAGTACATCGGGTGTTATGGGAAGTGTTCCCGGTTCCAGTTGACCTAATTAATACAGCCTAAAAATCCTCAAATCCTAATAATTCCTCGCGATCTCATCGCTGGTCTCCGTGCTCGACTCGCTCTGTGTTTGATTGGTTACAGAAACACTCTGCTGTATAAACATGTGCTAGAGCAGTTCAGGAGAAACCAGGTAACGGAACCCAGAACGGCTCACTGCATGAAGGGATTGATCAGAAACGCGATCACTGTTCTGGTTACATACTTCCACAGAAAACTGTCCATTGCCCTTAAAGACGTTCATTATAAAATATCACAGAAACAATGATTCACAAAACTTGGATCAAACGCATTTTGAACAGCTGAGCTGATATATAATATACTGAAAGAATAGCTAACATTACCATATTTGATGAAGAACGTACTTCATTAAAGGGGTCATATGATGTTGCTAAAAAGAACATTATTTTGTGTATTTGGTGTAATGAAATGTGTTTATGCGGTTTAAGGTTTAAAAAACACATTATTTTCTACATACTGTACATTATTGTTGCTCCTATGCTCCACCTTTCTGAAACATGTCGATTTTTACAAAGCTCGGTCTGAAAAGCGAGGTGTGCTCTGATTGGCCAGCTATCCAGTGCGTTGTGATTGGCCGAATACCTCAAGCGTGTGACGGAAATGTTACGCCGCTCACCATATTATGATGCCCTGCCCGGCCGGACGACGAGACAAAAACATTAAAACCCATTATAAACGAGGCATTTGTTGCATCCAGTGGGGACATAATTACGGATTATAATGACTTATACTGTCTTTTGCCGCATAAACGTAAAACCATGTCTGCATTTGTGATCGGAGAAAT
>NW_015554140.1:43130-44189 GCF_001515605.1 Sinocyclocheilus anshuiensis
TTCACGAACAGCTTGTAACACTCCAAAGAGAAAGGAAAACTCGAAATTGCATCATATGACCTCTTTAACGTATTTATTTGAGCATTTAAAGGCACAATATGTAAGTTTTCGCCGCTAAGAGGGCGCGTATTCAAAATAAACAAATAGACAAAGGCATAGTGTCACTGAGTGTGGAATCAAGGGAGTTGTGGTCTTCATCCCCACAGCCGATGCAATCCGACAGGACTCGGGCAGAAATCCTGTTCATGGATGAGCTAATGATTTATTAACGTAGTAGAATGAAGCAGGGTGAGGCTGAAAGCCGGCGAAGTGAAAATGTATTAAATATTTATTAACATCGTAGTATGAAGCGGAGTGAGGCAGAAAGCTGTCAAAGCAAAACGAGGCTGCTGAAGCAATTGCTAATGAGAGACGAGAGTGACACATGGCTCGAAAGCAGCCGAGCTTTTATTATGCCACACTTTAGCGCTTCCGCTCCTTCCAGTCGTGCGTATGTGGGGTAAAGCAGCGCTGTTTTATCATACTAGATACGTTTGAAAGTTCTGTTATAATGCTACATGCTACTCTCGTCACCGGTCTATTAAAACACGTAACATATTAAAGCGTCTTTGGTGTTTCCATGTTTTCTATTTGCTTAATAAAAGCCTCCTTTGAGATCGTTTTGACAGACATGTTTATTGTGCATTTTAAACGTGTTTACTGCAAAGTTTAGTGTGACAAAATAGAAGCGCAGCTGTAATTCGTGGGCAATGTATGTGGTTACCATGACAACCTCACGCACTTGCCACTGCTCTTTGTGAATATGTAGATTTACTATAGCAAAACTAAAATGTGTTTAAAAGTACGTCTGACCAAATCCACCGGTTCGGTTTGGCCCCCCCCAAACTCAAACGTCAAGCTATGCCTATGGGTGCCGGTGATCAGAATTCAGGTGACTGTGATTGGGAGATTATCCTGGATGGTGACTGAAGTGACTGAGATGAATCCCTGACAGGGACCAACTTACACACACACATATATATATATATATATATATATATACACACACACACACACACA
>NW_015554140.1:44529-45861 GCF_001515605.1 Sinocyclocheilus anshuiensis
CACACAGCGTCTCCCTGACATGGCTGCTTCAACACTAACTGCGGTTACTGAAACCACTCCTTCTTTCTTTGCGTGCACATTTGGGCGCATTATGCAAATATTCCCACATAGTGAGGTAGATATGTGGGGGCGTGTTAGAACGAGCCGTTTTAGGGGGGCGTGGCACTTCAGGGATCTTATCTATGCACAATCAGCTTGTAACACTCCAAAGAGAAAGGAAAACTCGAAATCGCATCACATGACCCCTTTAAATAAGTTTCTTTCATCAAGGCTGAATTCATTTGATCAAAAATACAGAAAAAAAAATACATTTAAATGTGCAAATAAAAAATAACAGTTTTATATTTGAATATACTTTAAAATATAATTTATTCCTGTGTAACAAAGCTGAATTTTCAGCATCATTACTCCAGTCTTCCTTCAGAAATCATTCTAATATGCTGATTTGCTGCTCAAGAAAAATTTCTGATTATTATCACTGTTGAAAACATACATATTTTTGTGGAAACTGTTATACTTTTAAGATTCTTCGATGAACAAAATCTATACACTACTATTCAAAAGTTTGGAGTTTGGGGTTTGTTTCTTTCTTCTTTAAAAAATAAATACATTTTTATTCATCAAGGATGTGTTAAATGGTAAATGGATGATAGTAAAGACTTACATTGTTTAAAAAGATTATTATTTGGAATAAATGCTGTTCTTTGTATCATTGTATTCATCAAGGAATCAAAAAAAGAAGTATCACAGGTTCCAAAAAAATATTAAGCAGCACAACATTTTCAATACTGTTAATAAATCAGCATATTAGAATGATTTCTGAAGGATTTTGTGACACTGAACACTGATTTTTGATCCAGCCTTGATGAGCATAAGAGACTCCAGTAAAAATCGAAACGTCGTTTTACTTTACATTATTTACATTATAAATATGTTAGCATTGTTTCTTTTATTATTTTTTATTGAAATGTATATATTAAACTCAAAATGAACTTTGGCCATGAAATAACAGTCTAAGGAATGAGGCAGAGTTAGATCATAGACTTCATTTATGAATTTATGTTTTATTTATTTTACTTATTTTAGTGCCAGTACACCGACACAAATGAATGACTTTGACAATACATATTATTTATATAAAATATAATAAAACAAAAAATCAGTTATAGAACCAGATGTGAAACTGCTGGCAGGTACTATTTATTTTTATGACCACTAGATGGCCACAGAATAAACCGTTTTAAAAAGCTTCGAGTAATGAACTTTTTCCGATACAATTGTGATGAAAGCTTCACTGGTTCAGAACCACTTCGCCATCACTACTAAATGACT
>NW_015554140.1:48343-49125 GCF_001515605.1 Sinocyclocheilus anshuiensis
AAATCATTCTAATATGCTGATTTATAATCAATGTTGGAAACAGTTGATTGAAATAAGTGCTGCTTTATTTTTATTTTTTATTTTGGGACCTGTGATACTTTTTCAGGATTCATTGATAAATAAAAAGTTAAAAAGACATTTTGTGTTACAATATACACTACTATTCAAAAGTTTGGGGTCAGTAATTATTTTCTTTCTTTTTTTAAGAAATTAATACTTTTATTCAGCAAGAATGTGTTAAATGGATAAAAGGTGACAGTAAAGACTTCTATTTTGAATAAATGCTGTTCTTTTTAGCTTTTTATTAATCAAAGAAAAAAGTATCACAGGTTCCAAAAAAAAATTTAAATATTAAGCAGCACAACAGTTTCAACACTGATAATAAATCAGCATATTAGAATGATTTCTGAAGGATCATGTAACACTGAAGACTGGAGTAATGATGCTGAAAATTCAGAGCTGCGTCACAGAAATAAATAGGAATCCAATATTTAATATTAAATTGTTTCTTTCTTCTTTAAAAAATAAATACATTTTTATTCATCAAGGATGTGTTAAATGGATAAAAGGTGATAGTAAAGACTTACATTGTTTAAAAAGATTATTATTTGGAATAAATGCTGTTCTTTGTATCATTGTATTCATCAAGGAATCAAAAAAAGAAGTATCACAGGTTCCAAAAAAATATTAAGCAGCACAACATTTTCAATACTGTTAATAAATCAGCATATTAGAATGATTTCTGAAGGATTTTGTGACACTGAACACTGGAGTATGATGCT